>NC_059269.1:15508628-15558628 GCF_017591435.1 Portunus trituberculatus
GTTGTTGACGGCAGCGGGGGTGTTGGTGGGGTTGATTTCTATTAATAGTAGTCTTTATCATCCCTCTTATTTACCTCAGAGAAATAATGCAAGACGAATGGAAGGGGTATAAGAATTGGGCTCTGGAAAATCCTTATCAACCACTTTTTACTCCCACTCAAGTTATGAAGAAGCAGAAAGGTTTATTATCCGTATGTTTATAATATATTCTCCACTTATATTTTGTCTTCAATGTCACTTCACTCAGGCGGGAATACCGAGATGAAATGTTACATTACCATCGCGGTCCGTATTATGAAGGCGGTGTTTAGAAGCATAAAGAATAAATTACATCATATTGTTTTGCCGAGAAAGTTATGGTCCAGCGGAGACTCGTGACCCCAGGAGTGTTTCCGGCGGTACTGAACACACGAGTGAAGAAAGTGATAAGCAACTTTTTTTTTTCATATCAGCTTCAGATCTTAATACCAACAATAATATAGGAGTGTTTTAAACTCTGAATGATATGTGAAGGAAAGAACTTATATTTATGAGTCCTCTGACCTTTTCTCAATTTCCAACTATACGTTCGGTTTCTTTACACGCCTCTCTTGGTGTAGGAGACGCCACTGGAACCCTTTAGATTTGACATAATGGATTTTTGCATGGTTGTAATACTGCATCTCTATAAGAACCTTTGCCACTACTCTAGAAGCTAAATTTATAGAAGATACGTCCTTCAACCCAAGAAGACATGACTGAAAATCCTGAAACACTGTATGACTTGTGATAGCATATAGCGTTATACATAGACATAATATTGTACCTGTAGGAATCTTTTGCCATTGCTCTAAAAGATAAAGCTATAAAGATTACGTTCCTCAGACCTAGGAGACGTGATTAGAAACCTCGGAACACTATAGGAAATCTGGAACTCCCTGTCTGTGTCTGTATTTCCAACTTCCTAGGACTTGACTTGATTTGAGGGAGGTTTCAAGACATTTATCCCTGTCTTTTGGCTAACCCTGTCTGATCTATAAGGGGATTGGCACCTAAGTGGGCGTTTTTTCATTGTCCTTAGCAAGTTTTCCTTTCTTATATAAAAAAAAAATAGAAACTGAGAGATTAAATTTTTACATTGACTTAAAACGTTATCTTTGTAGAAAAATTGACGCTATTCTAAAAGCCTAAAGGCAACACGTGGCGTAGGAAATTATGATGTACCCGCCAATGAATTCCTATACGGTGTTTTTTCTCGGCTTCTCATCACCCGGGTGTTATGAGAAGCAGCGAAGAGGTTCACTAATAATGGTGTTCCCGAGACGTGGTGGGCTCCTCCCTTGCCTGAGGCGCACTGAACGATATTCTCTCCCTTTCTCTCTGTCTCTCACGCTTCCGTTCGAGAGGCAAAGATAATGATGTGCTTCCAACTGTTCTCTCTCTCTCTCTCTCTCTCTCTCTCTCTCTCTCTCTCTCTCTCTCTCTCTCTCTCTCTCTCTCTCTCTCTCTCTCTTTTCAATATTCTAATGCATCATAACGCTAAAACTTATACTAAATTTATTTTTCTTACCTATTTTCTTTTACTTTTTCACGGGGGGACGCACCGAATCACGTCTCGGGCTGCAGGTCATGGTTCCGAGACGGCTGGAAATCCACACGAAGCAATAAATACATAAATAGATGCGCAAGCTGTATAGACCACCTGTGTTTGGATGCGACACTCTGATTATGATGTTGAGGATGATGAAACACTCGGGAATACCCTCCGCCGCCTCAGTCGTGACCAAGAATCTCTCGTTCTGAGGGGG
This sequence comes from Portunus trituberculatus, assembly GCF_017591435.1. NCBI lineage: Eukaryota > Metazoa > Arthropoda > Malacostraca > Decapoda > Portunidae > Portunus > Portunus trituberculatus. The sequence continues at coordinate 15,510,416 of NC_059269.1, forward strand.
AAAAAAAAGTCGAGGTTTGTATCACAGGTGAGGAGGATGTACGGTGTGATGGCGGCGCTCCGATTAATTGGCTTGAGATTGTGTTTCTGTTTTTGTTGGTGTATAGATTGAGAAATGCAGCAGGATTTGGTTTTCTTAATATAAATCGTGAGAAATTTCGATCGGTTTTTTTTTATGCAGTTTGGAAAAAATAGTGAAGATTTTCGTTTGCAATCGTCTATTACGGTAATGTTTATGTTTGAAGGCTTTGATATCAACATATTACCTTGTATGTATTTATTTCATGTATTTACTCTACTTATTTGTCACTCAGTATCATTTTTGGATTGAAACTAACTATTAAAGATTTTACCCACACCACTTAGGTATTTCTCTGTCTCATAGTTTCTTTTACGAGTTGTTAGAAATATTTTAGTGATGTTCAGGTACTAAAAAACGCCATTCAGTGTATGTTTATGGTGCAATGGTTTACAGTTAACGTATTAAGGCATTGACGCCACAGTAGCATCAGAAATAGTGACAACTTATAAAAATCTTTGAGTGTGCATGTGAGTGTGCATACAAGTGTGTCCTTCGCTGTTTGAAAAATCTGAGCTGCGTTTCTTACCTTCGTGTTGGGAGCGACGTGTGGGCGAGGCGTCTCGTGTCATTAGCTTCCATAAGTGATAGCATGCACCCTTACACTTCCCTCACATCCCCTCCTCCATCCTCCTCCTCCTCCTCCTCCTCCTCCTCCTCCTCCTCCTCTTCTTCCTCCTTCTCGTCGTCGCTCCTCCTCCTCTTTCTCCTCGTCGCTCCTCCCACACACACACATTTGGTACGGGAAGTGCAGGGTGGAGGGGAGAACAATTTATTAAGAGCAATAACCACACGATCGCCTCTTAGGAACACCTCATACTTACTCACGGATACGATATGAAAAAAAATACGTAAGCGAAGGTTTTATGTGGGAGTTAAGAGTCGAGGTGCTGTGTGGCGATGTTTTCCCAGCAGATGGCGGTGTGGTAAAAGAGTGTGTGTGTGTGTGTGTGTGTGTGTGTGTGTGTGTGTGTGTGTGTGTGTGTGTAATGTAGTGCCGTGTCCCGTGACGCTGTCGGTATACACACAAGTTTACCGGCACGGAAAAACCTGGTCAGGCCGAGCCGCCGTAAGACTTTTATTACTTTCGTTAGGATTTCCAGTTTTGGCAGGTGTCCTATACTGAGACCGCTTTTTGTGTGCATTTTCTCAGTCCTTAAATGTTATATGCACACTTATTAGACAAGTCAAGGACAACAGTAAAGGCTATCATTAGAGCAGCAAGCTGTTTGTTGGCTCTTGACTAGCCAGCAAATCAAAAATACCACTCGATTTGAGCCAGAGGGAAAGGAGGGCTCTGTTCCCGACACCTGGACACCGGCGATACTTTTATTTTCATTCAGATTGCCGGCGTATGTGTGCGGCGGAATGAATGATGCACCGTTGCCGCAGTTCACGTGGGGCAGCGCTGACGGGGATACAGACAAAGGGAGCTGCTCTTAGGACGCCCTCTCGTCCCGGGTGCCTCCGTGCGAGGCTATTAATCAACTGGAGAATGACGTAATTGACCTTGGCTGGCCGGGCGTTGCAGGCGCGCCGGTGTGGCCCAAGAGGAGGTGACTTAATGTTGAGACACTCCCCGTCACTCGCTTCTGGAAGGAAAAAACAAACAACTCTTCTGGAATTTCATTAACACTGCATTATTTCGTGAGCCAGTGGCAAGGGTCTGTGTTCACTCCATAGACTTCCTCCAGGCTGCGCTACTCTTGACTTCTCAGTTATCCTAGGTGGCGATTAGTGGCATATAGGGAAGGTTATGCCATGCCCATATTACCATTCTTTATGAGGGAGATTTGCTCACACTCTAATTGGAAAGCCTTGTCGTGCACTGGAATCAAACAAGCTGGAGATTATAAAAAGCTTAGAAATAATAGTACTACGTGTCTTGAAATTTGATGCAAAAGTGACAAAAATTAGGTATGATGCAAATTTAACTCCTTCAGTACCATGACGCATTTCCATATTCATTATTGTTACTATTTGGTGACTTTATACAGCTTCAGAAACTCATGTGATGGATTAAGGTAGTGAAGACTCTGAACATTAATATTTTGACCTCCATAAAATCGTTTAATCGTACACAAAAATCAATGTAAAAATGCGTCTCAGTAATAAAGGGATTAAATGATTAGCAGGTCTTGTTATTATTTGGCGATTTTATACAGCTTCAGAAATTCATGTGGGGGATTAAGGTAGCGAAGACTCTGGCCATTAATATTTTGACTTCCATAAACCCTTCCTAATGTCAATAAAATCGTCTAATCGTACACAAAAATCAAAGTAAAAAAATGCGTCTCAGTAATGAAGGGACTAAAGGATTAGCTGGTCTATTACAAACGCTACATGTGCTCAAATGCCTATAAAAAACAGCCCATTATATCGATTAGCAGCGTCAGGGAGTGTTTGTTAACCTTCAGGCCTATGAGAGATTATGCTAATGAGTGGAATGTGTTCGTTTGTATATCTGACACACTTTGCTCCAGGTTTTAAAGGGATGATGATTGTGAGTTCTCTTCTTATCTTTCTGAGTTTGTGCATAATGCTTCCTCTACTGATAACTGTAATCTTTTCGTTTCCTTGCTCTCTCTCTCTCTCTCTCTCTCTCTCTCTCTCTCTCTCTCTCTCTCTCTCTCTCTCTCTCGTACACACGTATACACAGATACGCACGCTGGCGCACACAGACATGCACGTGCGACCACACACACACACACACACACACACACAGTATCCGTTTTCTTCTCTGCTGAAACTAAAGTATATTCTATTTTTCATAATGTAGTCATGAAAATTCTCGTATGAATATCTTAGGAAAAAAAGCTAGTAAAATTCATGCTCCTGACAATTTCAAATGCATGAACTCGTGTATATGTGCGAGAAAATAATACTAATAATAAGATGAAACCACCGTTGTTGATTTTTTTTTTTTTTTTTTTATTCGGAGGGAACATTACTCAAGCAGAACTAATCAGACAAACATCCAAGTGACGTGGCTGAAATTGCAATCATCGGAAAATCATTCTTGTCCACTGATAATTTTGAACCTCGTGGTGGTGCTGTCTTGGTTGGAATCCCAGTTACCTACCACGCTTATTTTGTGTCAATGGGTCCATTACGGCTTGGATAACAGGAGGAGCTGGTTGTCAGAAATTTATATGAGACCTTAAAAGAAATAGACTTTTTTTTATATTTAGCTATATTTCATAGACAAACTGCCATTCGTATGCCTGGTGAATATGAATTACAGTTGTGTTCATTATGAGTGACGTAGTGGCGGGAATAATATGAAGAAAATATGTATATAAATAAAAGAGGAAGGAAGATATTTAACTATTTAGTAGGAAATCTTAAGATACCCAATGACCGTGCAGTTAAAAGTGGGAAAGCACTACTCTTAGAAATATTATTCGCAAATATGATACCCACAAAAATTTCCTGAGAGAAAATTTGTTGAAAAGCAGTTACGCCCGTTTCTTCATCAAATTCAGCTCTAAACTATAATTATTTTTATAGTTCCTACTTTTTATGTTAGAAAATATTAGAAGTTGATTGCCTATATTTGATCATTATGTCAATCCTAAACCATCTAACATTACCTTTACTCTGTGTTGCTTTTTAGATATCAGAATTAAGAAGTAGCTCATCTTACCATCTCAAATTAATGATATGGGAGTTAATACAATATCTTAACTCTACTGTGTGTTATCGTTGTTGTTGCTGTTATTGCTGTTGTTGCTGCTGTTGTTGCTATTGCTGTTGCTGTTGTTCTTGTTAAGTATTAGGAGTCATAATTCATCGTACCATCTCAAAGCAAGTTCTGTAATTGTGAGGTCATGCATTCTGAATATTTACCGCAGTTTTACAGTAAAAATGAAAAGGTAAAATGATTCCTTAGCTTTCAGTAGCCGCCGGATATCGCCTCACGCTTGGACTCCGGGAACGCCTTGCACTCCCTGTGTTACGCTTACCTAGAAACTGTCCATTAATTACTTAGGCATTGATTCTTGTTCAGTTCTTAGTTAGTTCTCACGCTTCCTTAGAATTTGTTGCGCCATATAAGCAGACATGTTTCTCTTTAATTCTGTGATACGCTTCCTTGGGATTTGTCTATAAATACTGTAGGATTCTTATCGCTTTTCTTCTTCAATCCTTCAATCAGAATTAGTATCCTAAGATTTTATGACACGTTTTTTAGGATTTTTCTATAAATACCTTAAGAATTTGGATTATTTTTCCTCATTGTGGCTATTTTTATGCTTTCTTAGAATTTATATCCTAAGAATTGACGTTTTTCTTTTAGTGATAATTACTAAACTTCCTAAAAGTCTTTCCTTAGACACAAAAGAATTCAGATTTATTTTTTTCATTCGTGATGATTAACCTTTCCAAGAATTTTTCATAATACTAATAATTTTAGATCGTCCTTTTTAATTTTACGATAAATATTACTCTTTCTTAAAATCTAACTTTAAATACCTGAAGCTTATTTTTTTTTCTATTTATTCTATAGTTTTTTGTTTAAGGGTAATCATTACTTCAAAGAATCTGAGCACAGTCATCACGAGAAGAAACACGTCTCCTCATGATCTTGTAACATTCCAGTCCTTCCTTACCAAAGATATTTATGAGTAAGCGACTCCTAAACATTTACGATACGATTGCGTTAAACTCACGTAATTATGCGTCATGTGTTGGGTATAGACACTTCCTCTTACTGCTGTGTGGGGGTCGATGGGTGGGTGAGTGGGTTGGTTGGGGAATATCTGCCTGTCCGTCTGTCTGTCTATCTACTTTGGCTGTCTATATCCCTTTAGAATTTATTAGTCTGTGTGTGTGTGTGTGTGTGTGTGTGTGTGTGTGTGTGTGTGTGTGTGTGTGTGTGTGTGTTAGTGATTGTGTGAATGCATGTTTATCTGTCGGTCTGTCTGTCCGCCTATCTGACCAAAGGAACACGCAACGCACGGACACACGCACGCACGCTGCAGCTCTGATGGCAGAAACTGGAAGTGACGTCAACAGCACTGCCATCCTGCCACAACCACCACCACCACCACCACCACCGGGGAGGTTTTTTCCCCCCTTCTGCCGCGCGACCGTTGATGACGCGGATGCGGTTCTCGTAAGTGGGTGCTGAGTAACGCTGTGCCGAGGGAAGAACCGTCGCTCCCCCAGGAAGATGAGACGTCACTCTAACCTTTACTGCATTAAATGAGGCGGCTGAGGATTAGAATCATGAAGTATATCTTGCTACGTGCCTCGAATTTGGCGTATGAAGTTTTCAGAGTGGCGCGGTTACAGAATTGCCAAGTAGTAAGCTTAGTCGGTGTTTTATTGCCCTGTGTGAAGAGTCTTGAGTTTATGAGAGTGATGACTTGAGAGGGGGATTTCTTGAAGTGGTGTTCCTTAGCGTTTTGCTCCCTCACCACGATTCTTCATTATACACCAACGTGAAAAATTTTGTCTTTATCCTGTGTTCGATGACTGAGGGAGTTCTTAATTCACTCTTTTATATTCTCGTATGTGCGTTTTTTCTTCCCTCAACAATAGTGCGGAACCTTTTTTAAGCCATCCATCATAAAAACTCGCTCTTGAAAATGCAGATGGTTTTCACCAGAGCTTGTTAACAGAAACTGATTGACAAGAGACGCCGGAACTTTTCAGAAGGTCCAGCAATCAGTGAAGTCATATATAGGTTTATTGCTCTCTCTCTCTCTCTCTCTCTCTCTCTCTCTCTCTCTCTCTCTCTCTCTCTCTCTCTCTCTCTCTCTCTCTCTCTCTCTCTCTCTCTCTCTCTCCTTCTCCTTAGAGCTGCGTTTATGAACACCAACTTAAATGTGTATCTCTCGCCTTCTTCAAGAAACTCGCACACACACACACACACACACACACACGCCCGGTAGCTCAGTGGTTAGAGCGCTGGCTTCACAAGCCAGAGGACCGGGGTTCGATTCCCCAGCCGGGTGGAGATATTTGGGTGTGTCTCCTTTCACGTGTAGCCCCTGTTCACCTAGCAGTGCGTAGGTACGGGATGTAAATCGAGGAGTTGTGACCTTGTTGTCCCGGTGTGTGGTGTGTGCCTGGTCTCTGGCCTATCCGAAGATCGGAAATAATGAGCTCTGAGCTCGTTCCGTAGGGTAACGTCTGGCTGTCTCGTCAGAGACTGCAGCAGATCAAACAGTGAAACACACACACACACACACACACACACAACACAAAACAAAGACAAGCGAATAAGTGAAAATGGAGCTGCTTTTCCATACAAACATCGGATTTAATTTAAGAAAAAAATTTGAACAAACTTTTATATTGTCTTTTTTTTCTCACTATGACTTAATACAGGACCTTGTTGTGCAGCTTCAGTTATCTCCCGTGTGCCCCTGACGTCACACATTCTTCTCAGCAAAGCACTTCCGATTAGTTTAGTCTCCCCTCCTTCATTCACTTTTATTCACTGTAAAATATAGGAAAAGTTAGATGAATTTTCCTCCTTTGCTTCTGAGGCCATGATTCATTTTCCTTCATTGTTGTATGAAGAAAAAACAAGTTGAATTTCATATTTTCCTTTACTCCTACGGTCATTATTCATTCCCTTTATTGGAAGGCAAAGGAGAAGAGTAAAACTTTATTCTGTTAGAGAGAGATCAGCCGCTCGTAAAGATTTCGAGGAAAGTAATGACGAAGAGGAGGAGAAGGAGGAGGAGAAGAAGGAGGAGGAGGTGGAGGAGGAGGAGGGCTCGGAGGAGAAGGACGAAGGGAACGAGAAGAAAGAAAAACAAGAACAACAACAACACGAACAAAAACAAGAAAAGCAGAATGAGCAGGAGGAGGAGAATGACGGACAGAAGGACGAAGAAGGAGAACAGAAGTCAGTCATTGTCTTCCTACTCTTTCAGAAAACTTTGAGGGAGAGTGGGGGCGGTATAGTGATGGTGGCGGTGATGGTGGTGGTGGTGGTGGTGGTCTTGCTGCGCAGTATCACCAAGGCTTCGTGGGTACTGAATGATCCTCCAACGGTATCCTGAGTAACGGGAGCCCTGCCTGGGTAGTGGCTGGCCTCTGAGTAGCAAAAAAAAAGGCGTTCCTGAAAGTGGGCGTGGCGGTATAGATACTGGTGACGGAGGAGCAGCAACAGCAGGAGGAGGAGATGGAGGAAGTGGACTGGGTATAGTAAGTCATTGAATTAGTGGACTTAATTGATAGGTAGACGTAAATAGGAGTCTAAGAATCTGATGCTGCTGTAGATAATGTCTCATATTCTGAAACATTTCTTGTAACATCTCCATTATATCCAGAAGGCTTCAATTAAGATTACACAGATTTTCAAGAATGTTTTTCATGGTTCAAGTGACAAATTAACAAGGTATCTACTTCATTAACCCCTTCAGTACCGTGACGCATTTTCATATTCATTCTGCTTACTATTTGATGATTTTATACAGTTTTAGCAATTTATATAGGGGATTAAAGCTGTGAAGACTTTGGCTATTAATCTTCTCTCCTCCATACACCCTTCCTAATGTCAATAAAATGGTCTAATCGTACACAAATTCGAGGTAAAAGTGTGTCCCAGTACGCAAGAGGTTAATAGGAAAACACTCTTGAGAATTCGCTTAGTCATATCTACTGTTTTGAACGTTGTCATGGTGAGAAAGCATAGCGTCTGAGAATACGGGCCAATACACAAGGCAGAATAGTACTTTAATGGTAGACGCAAGGGATAATGACATAACTCTCTCTCTCTCTCTCTCTCTCTCTCTCTCTCTCTCTCTCTCTCTCTCTCTCTCTCTCTCTCTCTCTCTCTCTCTCTCTCTCTCTCTCTCTCTCTCTCTCTCTCTCTCTCTCTCTCTCTCTCTCTCTCTAGGGCTATTGTTGTGCAGGGTTGTGTTGGTGTGTGCGGGGGAGCAGGACAGTACAGTACGGAGCAAGGGATTAATAGCCAGTTTTGTCCGAGTCATTAAAACGGTACATGCCACACACAATGCAGATGTATAATTATGTAACTTCTTTTATGTTTTCCATGGGTGTAATTTGCATATAGCGCCAACGAGAGAGAGAGAGAGAGAGAGAGAGAGAGAGAGAGAGAGTTTTTACCCACTCCTTTTAGTCCTCCGGAAATTCTGTACACTCAATAGCAGCAACGCCGTCGTGAGTCTTCTCGTCCACAGGAAACAGTGACTCAAGTACAAAATTGGCTCGTGCTCCATCGTTCCCTACCGCCTCTTCCCGCCCCTTCCACCCCTCCCTCTTCCCCTTAGCCTCTCCCTGACGTATCTACCTCACAAGTCCTCACCAGTCTTTCCGTTGTCTCGTCTCGCCACTTTTTGATCCCTCTCCCAGTTCCCCTAAATCCCATTCCCTCTGGATTCACATTCTTTCCTTCCTCTGCCCTCCCTCCAGCTTTTCTTGACTTAATCCCTTATCTCCAGTGACAATTTGTCCCTCTTTTCCACTTCCCCCTCGCAGTCATCTTCCCTTCCCCTTCTCGTGAAAAGGTGCTTTGCGATTAGGATTCCTGGAAGCGTCTCTCCTTGCCACTTTGCACTTAGCTGACATTTCCTGAGCCTGCGACGCGTGGCCGTGACGGGCGAGGGAGGAGCTTCCGAAGAGGCGCTGACGGAGCCTTTGCGTTTTGATGTTGTGGATCTTCAATACCCCGTGTCATGTTGGGAAATAACGATATATAGTGTTTGTTTAGTCTCAGTATTACTTGGGCTTCATATTGCATTGCATCAAATATACTAGTAATATAGGCATTTGTGATCAAGATAACGTGTTTCCAGGTATTGGTGGTTGTCAGTTTTTATCAGAGTAAGAAACCGAGATTATGTCAGTGTCCGAAAACGCAGGAAGAAGGAAATGTCACGTGTCTGTGATTTTAGACACTGTGGAACATTCCACCGCGAACAATGTCATTGTTTTGTGTCGCATTCATAAGCAGCAGGCGGGGTCACTTAGAGGACACGCGCCCGGGGAGTGTAGTGGGTTCATTTTTTTCTTCACATCTACTAAAGGTTGCAGCGGCAAGTTCAGCCAAGCACACAGAGCCATCAGGGAGATGCAGGGAGGCAACGGCTGATGAACAGGCCCCATCTGAATTATTGTGCGTAATCTGACACTTGCCATTCGCTGGTAGAGGGAAGGTGTCTGTTACCGCGGCGCTGATTCACGATATCTGAATGACGGTCACACTGGGTGGGTGCTGGAGTCACGCGTGAGGAGGGAAGAAGTCACGGCCAGCGAAGGAGGAAGTCCTGGCTAGTGACTGGGAGGGCGATGAACGCCTCGTGATGAAGCGGAGACGCCACTCTGGGGCTCCTACTGGTGGTAGTGGTGGTGGTGGTGGTGCTCTTCCCTCATGGTCAGCGGAGGGAAAATCCTCACTTAAAGCAACAGCCGCGTTTCTTCCCGCTGCGTGGATTGTTGATCGCCTCAGATGTTAATGTTCTGTTTTTGTAAGCGACAGTTTTCCTCTTTGAAGTGGCAGGTCAGAACGAGGCTCATAAATCAGCTGCTAATAATAGCTCTGTAGTGTTTATCTGCCCGTGTCCACTCTAATGCCTCGACTTTCACGTGTAGTCTTGTCAAATAAAATAGTCAAGACTCAATTCTTAAATCGATCGATAAAATGTAACAGAATAATTCATCAAAAGCGCAACTAAAGACACGGACAGCTTTTGTATATCTAGGAAAGCGACTGATAATAAAACAAGTTGTGTAGGTCTTGCTTGGGTAATGCTTCCCGTCAGAGGACCACCACCACAACCACCACCAAGAAGCCTCGGTCTTGGCAGCAGGCAACCATTGTGCTTTGAATTCATGTCCGGCAAAGAAGGAAATTAACCGACTCGATTCCCTGCAGGCCCGCGACGCGTCAGGAAGAACCGGTTAACACTCCGCTCCCACCCACTCCCTCTCACTCCCTCCAACTCCCTTCCAGTCCACCGCTGTCAGTACCACGAACGCTGACGAGTGTGTTGAGGGTTTACGCGAACTGGGTGAGTCAGTCCGCGAGTCATAGCAGCGTCAGTCCATCAGTCGGTTAGTAACGCAGTCAGCGGGTGCAGCGGCGCCTCACTCACTCCATTAACGGTGCTGAACGGGGAATACCCTGGCCAGACCCTTACCTCCCTCCTTCTCCTCCTCCTCCTCCTTCTCCTTTTCCTCCTACTTCTCCTCCTCCTCCTCCTCGTGCTCTTCCCGCGGTTCGTCTCTCCTCACATCTCCTTTTTCTACTCTAGTTCTTCTCTTCTTACTATCCAAAGTGTGTCCTTATCAGTTCTCCAGTCTTTCTCCTCCTCCTCCTCCTCCTCCTCCTCCTCCTCCTCCTCCTCCTCCTCCTCCTCCTCCTCCTCCTCCTCCTCCTTCCTCCTCCATTAGTAGTTCTTATCTCCTTCCTATAGGATCCCAGTGCAGCTTTTCCACTCTGCTTGATATTTTTATGTATTGTTTTTCTTGCCATCCTTGAGTGATGGGAGAGATGAGTGGAGAGGAACCTTCATCTTTGGTGTCCTATTTGCTTTACCGTAAGCTGGATAGTGTTAATGGTCTCCACAAACAGCCTTGTACGTACTAACAAGGCTACTGCTGCTGCTGCTGCTGCTTATCTTTCCCTTATGTTACCTTTGTTTTCCTTATCCTCGTCGTCTTTTTTCTCTTCTTCGTCCTCCTTTTCTTTCTTTCTCTTATTCTTTCATAATCTCCTCCTCTTTTCCAAACCCTGCCAGTTATCTTCCTTTTAATCCCTTCGGTACCATGTCGCGTTTCCATATTCATTCTGTTAATTATTTGATGATTTTATTCATCTCCAGAAACTCATGTGGGGGGGTTAAAATAGTGAAGACTGTGGCCATTAATCTTCTGACCTCCATAGACTCTTCCTAATGTCAATAAAATGATCTAATCATACACAAACCTCAAGTAAAAATGTGTCCCAGTATTGAAGAGGTTAAACACGTCAAACTCTGCAACAAACCACACGAAATCAAGTCCCAGAACCGTAAGGAGTCTTGAATAGTGTTATAATATAGGAATTTTAACCAGTCTCCCTCGCCATAAAGCACAAAGACCTCATACATTCCTACACATATTAAGGTTTTTTTTCATTCAAGTCTATCCTGTCAAAAAAAATATAGATTCAGGAAAATATGACGTGTAGAGAAACCTTTTGTATTACCTTACGTTTTTTTTTCGTTTTTTTTTTTTTTTTTTTAGGTTTGATTTTTCCTCGTCAGATTTGGTCTTACGACAGGGAGGAGTGGTCCCAATATTCTGCCCAAGCCCACAAATCTTCAGACTGTTTCCTCTTTCGTCATCTCTATTTTCAGACACCGCAGAACTAATAAGTGGAGTCCTTCTTGGTGTTTACTTCCCTCTGGTGGTGTAGAAATTTATTAAACTATACTTAGATCACGAAAGAAACTGAAAACTCTCTCTCTCTCTCTCTCTCTCTCTCTCTCTCTCTCTCTCTCTCTCTCTCTCTCTCTCTCTCTCTCTCTCTCTCTCTCTCTCTCTCTCTCTCTCTCTCTCTCTCTCTCTCTCTCACAACACTCCAATCCCATAATCACATTTCTCTCACTATCATTTCCTTCTTTCTATCAGATTTCCACGAAGTTTGCATGCGGTACAGTACAGTATTGCGATACCAGTCCCTCACCCTCTCTCTCTCTCTCTCTCTCTCTCTCTCTCTCTCTCTCTCTCTCTCTCTCTCTCTCTCTCTCTCTCTCTCTCTCTCTCTCCCTAGTGATCGACATTCCGCCATACTTTTGTCTCCTTCAGTATTTCCTCTACCATCCAGCCTCTGCCCCCCCCCCTCATCCTTGCCCTTCCCTCATTCCCCTCCCTAAGTCCCTGGAGACGCCCGCCCTAGTTTGACCTCTGCCGCCCTGGCGTCGGGGAAGGTCAGGCCCCGAGGGAACACCTAACAGTCGCACAAGGGAAGGTTGAATGGTCGCCGGAGAGGCCCCAGAGTATTTATTCCGAGATGAACCTTGTTTTCGAGCTCTGGAGAATTCTTATGGCTAAATAGGTATGATTTGAAGGGATTAGCGTGTCGTTTTACTCATTGTCCACTTGGTCTTGCATATCTTTGCATGTTTGAGTGTCCAGGAAGAGAGAGAAGGAAGGGAGAAGAGGAGAGGAAAGAGAAAAATCAAACAGAGAAAATGAAAGAATCGACAGAGAAGAGGAGAGAAGAAGAATGACAGAGATGAGAGGGGAGAATTGAGAGATAGAAGTAAAGAGAGGAGAGAAGAAAGAGTGGAAGTAAACGTGAACAAGAAAGACAAGGAAAAAGAGGAAAACAACCATTTAGGAAGGAAAACCAGAGAGAGAGAGAGAGAGAGAGAGAGAGAGAGAGAGGTGAGGTGAGGTGGGAAGGGAAGTGGGCGAGGCAGTGGATCAGGCGAGCAAGGGGTAAGACCTGCTGATCCTGCTAACCTAGACGTGGGATGAGGAGGCGGCAGGGGGAGGCGAGAGAGGAAGGGACGGCTGTGGGTGAGAGGGAAGGAGAGGGACAAGGAGAGGGGGGGGCGCCTGTACCCTCCTCGGACCTGTTGCCTCCAGAGATTGAAGGAGGAAGGGTGGAATCAGGAGAGACTGTGCGTGGTGGTGGCTGGGTGGATGGTGGAAGGAGGGCTAGGAGAGTGGAGGGGAAGGAGAGTGGAGGAAAGAAGGCAAGTCACGCGCCCCCTTCTCTTCTTCCTCCCCCTCCCCCCTCCTCCTCCTCCTCCTCCTTCTCCGGCTCTGTTCCCTGCAACCCTTGAGCGGACAAAGGGAACGAACGAACGGATGGAGAAGAATCACCTGCAGAAATATGGTGAAAAGTTTTTAATTCAAGAAGAGAGATTACAGAAAAAAAATATTCAAATACTGTCTTCATTTAAATACTTGTGTTAATACTTACTTATCTTTTGGTTAATCAGTGTTGAATCTTTTTAGTGTACATCATTAAAGAATTAAGCCACATAGAGGTTCCTTGAAGTACTGAGAGCATTGAGGTGTATGTTATGTTTGTGTTCTAGGCGCTGTGAAGTTAGCGCAGTGAAAAGGACTTACAGATAGGAACGGTAAGTGTGTATTACTAGCTGTTTACATCTTACAAAGGGGCTTCCACGTGCACGCCAGCTGACTTCTTGCAGTTCACCAGACGTTATGTGCACTGTTCGTTTGCTGAAGTGATTAACTGCAGGAAAAGTGTAGTGACGGAACGAAAATAAAATAGAAAAGGAGAGAGACACACAGATGATGATGGCAGAGATGATGTACAGAAGAAAAGAAAAGGAGAGACGTTGTAGTGAAAATGACAATAGTGAATGAAGGTGATAGTGATGACACGAGAAGAGAGGATGGGCGAGAGTGATGAAGATGGCAGATAAATGTCGCGAAGGAAGAAAGGAGTAAAGAGGAATAATGGTGAAGAGGAAAGTATAAGAAACAGGTGATGATAATGACGGAAGAAAGAGAAGGAAAAGTAAGGCGAAGCTTCGAAGAGATAAATGATAGGGAAGGTGAACAAAACAATATATAATGAAGAGAGAGAGAGAGAGAGAGAGAGAGAGAGAGAGAGGTAAAGATGACAAAAAAAAAAAGAAGCAAAAGAAGAAGCGAATAAGTTTAAAAATAGGAGGTGATGAAAGAGGAGAGAGAGAGAGAAAGGAAACATGAATGGTGAGGAAGGAAGGAAGAAAGGGAAGAGGCAAGAATAGAAGGTGCAAATAGGAAAGTTAAACAAAAAAAAAATACTCAACAATAAAAGAGAAGAGAGACAGAAAGTAAACACGAGTGAAGAAGATGAAGAAAAATAATGCCTTAAAGAAGAAGAAGAAGAAGGAAGTGGGAAGAGACAAAAGTAGATGCAAATAAGAGAGTTAAACAAAAAAAATGGAGCCAATAATGAAATAGAAAGAGACAGGAAGTTAACACGACTGGAGAAGATAGAAGAAGAGGTGTTGAAGGAAGAAGAAGAAGAAGAAGAAGAAGAAAGGGAAGAAGCAGAAGGTGGTGAAGATGCTGATGGTGCGTAGTTGTAGTCCCGTTTGCGGCCAAGGAGAGAGGGAGGGCGGGCGGCTGTGGGGCGGAAGGGGGAAGGGGCGAAGGGGAAGAGGGAAGAAGGTGGGAGGGAGGGAGCGTTCGTCCGTCACTTGAGAGTAGCGGTGGTGATGGCGACTGGCGGTCAAGTGGTGAAGGTGATGACTGTGGTGGTGGTGGTGGTGGTGATTTTGTTCCTTAGCTTATGTTAGGGTAGATAGTGATCTCATAGTAGGTGTCTTCTCTTTCTCTGGTGGTGATGGTGGTGGTGGTGGTGGTGGCACTGTGGTCGTACTTGTGAGAGTGACATGCGGCTTCCTCCTGCTTGCGAAGTAGTAGCTTGGGTCGTACACGTCGCAACATTGCACTGTTGACGACTACGTACTCTGCATACTATACACTGTTGGTGGCGTTCTGTTGGCGAGAGAGAGAGAGAGAGAGAGAGAGAGAGAGAGAGAGAGAGAGAGAGGACGCGACGCCGGCGGCTTCACCAACAGTTAAGGGTGAGTGACCTTCCCCTCCCTCTCGTCTTCTCCCTCATCTTCTCCACTCCCTCTTTCCTCCTCCACGCCCCCTTCCTCCTTCACTCTCCCCCCTCAGCTCTTCCACCCTCACACTCACTCCTTTCCCAGAGTCTCTCCTCCCCTCCCTTCTCACTGGCTCCTCTCTCCAAGAAATTCGCGTCAGCTCACTTCTTTCCCCGCACCAAGAACACGAGGCTCAGTTAAACAAGGTTCCTGAGTCTGGTGGAGTTAGCGACCGGCAGAGCAACACAATGCATTATGTAAAGCTTCACGGGGTCGTTCTGCGGCAGCTGTAGGAAGACGCTAATCAGAGGAGGTTTAGAAAAGCGGATGTTCATCGGAGGGACAGAAAAAATAATGAGTATTTATTCTGGATTTACTCACTCTGCTTAGTTGTGGATTCAGCAAGTTTATTTTCTTTTCTTTTTATGTCTCAGTACAAAAGACGCTTATTAGGGGAGGAAAATGATAGTGGGTGTTCATTAGAGGGATAGAAAGATCTTTTAAGCTTATTCGGCATCTGTTCATCTCTGCAAGTTTGACAATAGCGGAAAATTTTGTGTTTGCCTCATCGTCCAAGCTCCGCCTCGTTCACTCCTTCACCCACAGACAGGCCCGGTGGTGCTTGTTTCTTCTTGCCTTCTCTGACGTCTTAACGGGGATTTCTCGGAGATACCAAAACGTGTTAGTACCAGTCCTTTTCCTGGCGCAGTTTATATGTAAGTCCAGATTTTTGTTTCCTATTGTCCAACGTGATTCATGTTTTGGTGATGTAAGTTGGTATAAAATAGGCTTCATTTAAGATATGTAGAAATCGGCTGGTAAAAAAAAAAAAAGGATTAAAAGCCAATAGGACAAGCTTAATAAAATCGTAGGTTATTAGATTGTTTAAAGAGGTCATTCAGCTTTTATTATTATTATTACAAGGCAAGCATTATTTGAGAAGGATGGTGGTAAAGAATTAGCAAAAGGAGATGAACAAACTTAGGTAGCACACAGTAAGTACACGTTTCAGATAGTTTCAGGAGACCATTCATGTTTTGGTTTAATATATGACTAGAAGGTAAGCATTATAAGAGAAGATAGTAGGCAAAAGTTGGCCCATGAACAAGGAAAACTCAGTATAACAAACCAGACTAAGATAAACCACAGTAAGTACACAGTCATTAGTTACTTTCAGTGAGTGTTGGACCAATGCATGGATGACGATAACACATGATGGATGTAAATGCTCAGGAGGTGCCTTGTGTAAGTCGACTTGCCTTTTGTAGTCTTGTTTACTTACGTTCTTACGGTGCTGTTGTTGTCTCTCTTACCTAACATGGAAAGAAGGGAAACAAAGCTGAATTTGCATCTGGCTCTGTGTTTGCGTATGAATGTTATTGGTGACCAGGCAGACTTCTGAACATAAGTTCGTTGCTTCCTCTTATATATATATTTTTTTTTTCCATTCTCTGACCCAGTAATCCTCGTTTCGACAATATGGAAGACGTAAGACGAAGGGAAAACCCGAATGAAACAATGGAAATAAGAGCACCAGATGACTGCAAGACATTTCTAAACACACGTTGCCTGCTGCCTTCTCTTATCTTAATACTCTAACACGCCTGACACCAGATAATATGACAGAAAGGAAAACCTGAATAGAACAACGGAAATGAGAGCACCAGGTGACTAGAAGACATTTCAGAACACGAGCTGCTTGCTGTTTTATATCCCTGACACAGCAGTTCTTCGTTGTGTTGACATTGCGACGACCGCGTGTCCCTTCCGCTCGGTGACGGAAACGAGTATTCCTGGTCACGGACGCCGGCTCACCGCGCGACCCCCGCCAGACCTCAGCTGACTCCACGGCTATAAAACGAGTTATTTGCGTTTTTGTCGAGAGGGACTTTTGACCCGAAGGGAGAAAGAAAGGATGACGCTGAACTCATTCATTAAACCTTATCACACGCACGCACGGGAAAGGGGAGAGACAGACAGACAGACAGACAGACAGACCAACAGACAGACAGACAGGTAGAGAGAGAGAGAGAGAGAATGACTCGCACGCATATTTTCGGAATTTCCACACACACACTCTCTCTCTCTCTCTCTCTCTCTCTCTCTCTCTCTCTCTCTCTCTCTCTCTCACACACAGTAATCGGTGGCACTTGGGGGCATTGAACAGTAACTTACCTGCAATTATGTCAGCGGAAAGTAGTAAGCCATTATTACACACACACACACACACACACACACACACACACACACACACACACACACACACACACACACACACACACACACACACACACACACACACACACACACTTCCCTTTCCCTTCTCCCACCTCCCCGTCTCATTACCTTCTTCCTTCATGAGTCTCCAGTTTCCCTTTCCCTTTATCATTCTCCCTTTCTCCTTCTCCCTCTTACCTGTCAGTTGTTGACCTCCCACGCAAGCCGGGCGGGTGGAAGAGGGTGTTCATCTTTCACTTATTCTTCGCTGCATGCTTCACCTCCTCTGCCATTGTTGTACTTGAGAATCGCAGCGGAAAAGGGAGAGTTCATGCTGGTCTCTCTGTTTATTTTAACCCCTTCAGTACTTTGACTCGTTTCCATATTCATTCTGCTTACTATTTGGTGATTCTGTGCAGCTTCAGAAACTTATGTGGGGGATTAGAATAGTGAAGACTCTGGCCATTAATCTTGTAACCTCCATAGACTCTTCCTAATGCCAATAAAATGGTCTAATCGTACACAAAACTCAAGGTAAAAATGTGTCTCGGTATTGAAGGGGTTAACATTATATACATTCTGGCCATTAATCTTGTAACCTCCATAGACTCTTCCTAATGTCAATAAAAGGGTCTAATCGTACACAAAACTCAAGGTAAAAATGTGTCTCAGTATATATACATAGAAAAGATTATAATATTTTCAAAAAGGAACCGTGGAGCTAAAAAATATGAATATCCAGCGTCATTTACCTGAGATCTTTCTGACCAAGGGTTACAAAAAGATTGAAAAAAAAGAAAGAAAGAAAGAAAATGGCCATTGAGGTATCAGTCCTTATAGAGTAGAGCCAAAAAAGGTTTCTCCAAAATTGGTAGTGTCTGGAAACCTCCTTCAGTCATAGGTAGGGAGGATACAGAAGCAGATAAGGAATTCCAATGTTTGCCAGTATTTAACTCTTTCAATATTGGGACACATTTTTTACTTTGAGATTTGTGCACGATTAGACCATTTTATATACATTAGGAAGAGTCTATGGAGATCAGAAGATTAATGGCCAGAGTCTTCACTATCTTAATTCCCACATAAGTTTCTGAAGCTGTAAAAAATCACCAAATAGTAAGCAGAATGAATATGGAAACGCGTCATGGTACTGAAGGGGTTAATGTGTGGCATGAAATCAGTCCAATGTGAAAAGAACGGTTTCATTCCTCTCCCATTGGCTGTTGAAATATGCACCTCCAGTTTTATCTCTCTCTCTCTCTCTCTCTCTCTCTCTCTCTCTCTCTCTCTCTCTCTCTCTCTCTCTCTCTCTCTCTCTCTCTCTCTCTCTCTCTCTCTCTCTCTCTCTCTCTCTCTCTCTCTCTCTCTCTCTCTCTCTCTCTCTCTCTCTCTCTCTCTCTCTCTCTCTCTCTCTCTCTCTCTCTCTCTCTCTCTCTCTCTCTCTCTCTCTCTCTCTCTCTCTCTCTCTCTCTCTCTCTCTCTCTCTCTCTCTCTCTCTCTCTCTCTCTCTCTCTCTCTCTCTCTCTCTCTCTCTCTCTCTCTCTCTCTCTCTCTCTCTCTCTCTCTCTCTCTCTCTCTCTCTCTCTCTCTCTCTCTCTCTCTCTCTCTCTCTCTCTCTCTCTCTCTCTCTCTCTCTCTCTCTCTCTCTCTCTCTCTCTCTCTCTCTCTCTCTCTCTCTCTCTCTCTCTCTCTCTCTCTCTCTCTCTCTCTCTCTCTCTCTCTCTCTCTCTCTCTCTCTCTCTCTCTCTCTCTCTCTCTCTCTCTCTCTCTCTCTCTCTCTCTCTCTCTCTCTCTCTCTCTCTCTCTCTCTCTCTCTCTCTCTCTCTCTCTCTCTCTCTCTCTCTCTCTCTCTCTCTCTCTCTCTCTCTCTCTCTCTCTCTCTCTCTCTCTCTCTCTCTCTCTCTCTCTCTCTCTCTCTCTCTCTCTCTCTCTCTCTCTCTCTCTCTCTCTCTCTCTGTGTGTGTGTGTGTGTGTGTGTGAAGTTTGGAAAGGGGATGAAGACAAGGGTCCACCTGAATAAAGCAAGAGTCTACTAGTATTTTTGACTTTTTCATCTCTTCTTTTTATTTTTCTTTTGTGTGAAATCTAGAACTCTATACCTGTTTTTGGGTTTTCCGCTTTTTTTTCCCTCCCTTCGGTGACGTGATGTGTTTTAAAAGAGGACTATCAAGACACTTCTGGAAATAAATTGATCAACTTTTTTTCCCCTTTTTTCTGGTAGTGGCAAGTCAAGTTTTCCTTTTTTCTTTTTTATTGCTTTTTTGTCAATGGTTAGTCTTGTTTCCTAAGAAAAGTCAGGTTAGGTTAGGTTAGGTTATTTCGTCTCACCAAACACACTCACTCCCCGTTTCATGTTGTTTTTCATGCATTTTCCCCCTTTACCCCTTCAGAATTTAAGAGTCTATCCCCCTTCACCCCTTCATTATTGACGGCTCTGTCCCCAATCACCCCTCCAAAATTTACAACTTCATCTTCCATCACCCCTTCAGTATTTACGACTCTATCAATCAAGCAAATTTTGTCGTGCATTTTCCTCCCTTTACTCCTTCAGAATTTACGAGTCTATCCCCCATCACCCCTTCATTATTGACGGCTCTATCCCCAATCACCCCTTCAAAATTTACGACTTTATCCTCCTTCACCTCTTCACTATTTACGACTTTATCCCTCAAGCAAATTTCCTCTTAATATCCTTCCTATACTTCACCCTTATATGGCAGTCAGTCGAGTCTCCAGACCTGACTGTTCTTCGTTTCCTTCAACCAAGTGAACTCTTCTCGCCTGCTCCTCCGTCCCTGTCCACCGCTATTGCTCGTTCACCTTTTGCGCTCGCCTCTGACATTTGGAAGGTAATTCCCCGCCAGGACTTCTTGAGCCCGTCACATGTTACACAAAGATCTCCCAAAGGCCGCGTCCCCGAGGACTCTCATACATTCAGCGGAGTCTTCGTATCCAGTGTGACCGGAAGGAAACGGTGTGAACTTGGGACTCATGAGGTGAAATATGAGTTGCATCCTTGGCTTTTGGTTTTGATCGAGAGTATAGTGATTTTCTTCATCTGTTGAGTTAAGGAGTTGTGAGGTAATATTGCGTGTTTCTAAATGTATTGGCAGCAAAATCTCGACGTCCACTTGTGATAATCCGTAGTAGAAGGCATTGCAGCTTTTCAATTTCATGGTACTACAAGGGCCGCCACTCAAGGGAAAGAAGACACTCATAAGAACCAATCTAATCTTATCATCTCTGTGGCATTTGAAAATAATCTTCATGAGAACAATGCGTTTAAGAAATACAGATCTAGGTCTCTTAAAGTTTATATTGTGTTCTGCTCCGCTTCCCTTCTGAATGAATCATGAATGAAGTTTACTCGATAGGAGGAAGAGAGAAAGCTCTGAGAGAAGGTTTATGCGTGCAATTAAACAAGACAAGATTGTAAATGTGACTGAAGAAAGGCGCAGAAGACCGAACGCGTTGGAAAGAGTTGATCTACTGTGGCAACCCATGACAGAAGCACCCAAAGGAAGAAGAAAAAGAAAACAAGGATAAGGAAATCTCAGTGTAAGAACAGCCAAGCGAAAGACTCCTGAATGTACGTAATCTTACACTTAAATTGAAAAGAAAACATGCATAAAAACACCAACAAAAAATAAATCCACGTAAAAATCCTCCATTACAATAGAGAAGCCCGTCTTTCCAGCAGCTGCAACACACGTAATGGTGTTTACAAGTGATAGTCTCACCTTAATTGTCATGTATAGCGGTATTGTCATGGCAGGAGAACAAGGAGGACGAGGACGAGGACAGGAAGAGTAGGAGAAGTTTCTGGTTTGCAATGTGTGTGTGTGTGTGTGTGTGTGTGTGTGTGTGTGTGTGTGTGTGTGTGTGCGCGCGTGTACCCTGTCCTCCACCTCCCTCCTGCACCGTCCACCGCCTGCCTGCCTCCACTCTTCCCGCTAATACTGCCATCCACTGCCATTATAAATTCCCAGCGCTTCTTGCCGCTTATCCATATGTATGTGTGTGTGTGTGTGTGGGTGTGTGTGGGTGTAGGTGTGTATGTGAGAGAGAGAGAGAGAGAGAGAGAGAGAGAGAGAGAGAGAGAGAGAATGACAATGGCAATGGCAATGAATCGATAAACTCCTCCTATATGGACGGAAATGACATCAGGTGAAAGGGTATCACCTACTCCGTGCGTGCAGTAATAATAGGTAAGGCTTGGTGCTTGGCATGGCGCCAGGCATGGATCCCGTTGGTAACGTAATATATTCTGCGTTTCAGGCGTCACCCTCTGGAGCCAGCTGCGTTTTCACCGGGAAGACGCAGCTTAGCATTACTTGTGTCCGTGTGTTTGTCCTTAGACTCAATTAGTACGTGATATTTGGATTGATAGCACGATTTTTTGTTCAGATAAAGCATTGATACACACAGATACACACGTATACACACGCCACGCTGCACAACAACATTAATAGGCGGTGGGGAGAGGCAGTGCGACCTTGAGAGAACTGTTGTGGCCCTGTTAGGCGGCGAGCGGTGCCGTGACCTGAATCAGTGACGCGCAGGCCGCCACCACCACCACCACCACCACCACCGCTCAGCCAACAACAGATGATATTCATATTCATGGCTGAGATACTTCCCGGGATGCACTTGCTCCTCCAGAAATTTCGAGAAGTGAAGCGAGGCGAGGTAAAATCACATCTCCATTGGGTGAAAATTTGGGAAAACCGGGGAGATTTTTTGAAGGGAATGAAGAAATGGCAACGTAGAGAAACAAAAGTCTTGGTAAATGTCGGGTGTGTGAATGTTTGTCCGCCAAGTGAGGTGCCTTATGGTGACATAAATAGCGGAGGAGACAGAAAGGCGCCCCTGTGCCGTGTTGGTTGGTCAAGGACGTCCTGGTGACCCCGTGGCCCTTGGACAGTCGCGTCACAGAGGACGATGGGAACGACGTCTTTAATTATACATGTGTGTGTGTGGTGTGTGTGTGTGTGTGTGTGTGTGTGTGTGTGTGTGTGTGTGTGTGTGTGTGTGTGTGTGTGTGTGTGTGTACGTTGCCTCATCTCTCTCTCTCTCTCTCTCTCTCTCTCTCTCTCTCTCTCTCTCTCTCTCTCTCTCTCTCTCTCTCTCTCTCTCTCTCTCTCTCTCTCTCTCTCTCTCTCTCTCTCTCTCTCTCTCTCTCTCTCTCTCTCTCTCTCTCTCTTTCTCTCTGTCCGTAGCCAGGTCAAGGGAGTGTGATAAAACCTAAACTCAGAGTACGACAAATTTCAGCTATTATTGTCTCGCTCTATCGACCCTCACTTGTTTATTGCACGTGTAAGTTAAGTCTCTCCAGTTGATGATAATAATTGTAGTCCTTCTTAGGGGCAAAAAAGAATTCATGTATATATATTTTTCTATCCTACCCAGCTTGGACACAAACATTTACTACAATGGAGTTAAAACAATTATGGCTCTTTCCATCGCCCTTCACTTGTTTATTATAGGTGTACTTTATGTTTGGCCCCTTCAGCTGAGTATGATAATTGCAGTCATTTCTAGGCAGTAAAAGGAAATCTTATATTTAGTCTTTTTTTCTCTCTTGGACTTGAACATAAACTACGGTGACCTTAAAACAATTATAATCTTTCTGTTCTAGGCAGCAAAAAAAGTGTTCTTATATCTATTTTGCGTCTCACCGTAACTCAAGCTTTAAAAGTCAAGTCTTAACGCCTCTATAGCTGGCAAGAATAATTACACGCGTTTCTTAGTGCTAAAAATAATTCTGATATATTCAACTCCTCTTGCCTCTCCTCCTTAACCTTCTTATCTTCATCTGTTGACATCTCTCTCCTTTCCTCTCCTCTCCCCCGCACGCCCTGTTTACGAAATCCCCTGGCGTGTTGCGCTGAGTGTGTTTTGCTTAGGCCAGAATATTATTAAAGCGACCTTCATGTGATGCCCAACTAAGGGGAATACCCACGCAGAAAAAAAAAATGAAGGAAAAACAAGAAAAAAACATACCTATTTATGAACTATCACCCACATATGTAAATACGTACACACATGAGCATAAAAATGGCGTCTACACACACACACACACACACACACACACACACACACACACACACACACACAAAGGAGAAGTTCTATATATGATATCTGCATCAACCAAACCGCTCGGGGATGTGAATATGCATGTACAGTACGTGTTGACAGCAAAGATCCCAGTATTGTGTTGTGATTTGATTCCGTGTTTGTTTATGGTCTTTTTCTGAAGTATTAATTAGGATTCCTCACTTATTTCTACTTATTGTTTGTTTTGTAGCATAAGGCGTGGCTTTTGTATCCTGTGTCTGTTTTCCTGTTTCCCTGTTATCTTAACGGTCTTTCCTTCTTTCTTCCCTTAGGAGTTTACACACACACACACACACACACACACACACACACACACACACACACACACACACACACACACACACACACACACACACACACACACACACACACACACACACGCACACACACACACACACATAGCCCAAGGTGAAAGAAGGCGTGGCATTAACAAGGTCAGGACAAGAAGTATAAGGTGACCTTGAAACTTCCCCTAATGACGACACCTGCGAGGATCACAGGAGGTCAGGGTCACACACACACACACACACACACACACACACACACACACACACACACACACACACACACACACGACAAGTAAAGACCACTCAAGGCAAAATCTTTTCCTTAGTTTCCCATTACGTACATTTCTCTCTTGCAAATTATGACTCTTGCATGAAAAACAAGTATGTATGCATTTTAAACTCCTCAGCCTTCACACTTACGACACGAGTCACAAAGGGAGTCTATGGGAAGGAAGAACACAAAGGGAAGTAAGGAAGGGGTGTTTCTTTTCTATATAATATTTACCTGCCTTTTTCTCTCACGTCATTGTAAAGGGTGATGGGAGTTAAGGTCAGGATTGGCAGAATAAAAGGGACGCTTTGAGAAAAATTGATGGTGTGTGTGACGCGCCTCGGCCTTGGTGAGTTTTGCACCACGTGTTCAATTGAGTGACTCACGAAAACTCTCACCAATGTGCTGTGTGTGTGTGTGTGTGTGTGTGTGTGTGTGTGTGTGTGTGTGTGTGTGTGTGTGTGAGTGTGTGCGTACGTGTGTGCGTGCTTTATTTGTTCGTCCGTCAGTCCCCTCTTACTCCTCGCTACTTTCTCTTCCTGCTCCTATTGCTACTGTTGTCACTTCCACTCCCGCTACTACTACTACTACTACTACTACTACTACTACTGCTCCTGCTGCTGCTATTCTTTTGATATTATTTTTCAAGCGTACACATTCTCTCTCTCTCTCTCTCTCTCTCTCTCTCTCTCTCTCTCTCTCTCTCTCTCTCTCTCTCTCTCTCTCTCTCTCTCTCTCTCTCTCTCTCTCTCTCTCTCTCTCTCTCTCTCTCTCTCTCTCTCTCTCTCTCTCTCTCTCTCTCTCTCTCTCTCTCTCTCTCTCTCTCTCTCTCTCTCTCTCTCTCTCTCTCTCTCTCTCTCTCTCTCTCTCTCTCTCTCTCTCTCTCTCTCTCTCTCTCTCTCTCTCTCTCTCTCTCTCTCTCTCTCTCTCTCTCTCTCTCTCTCTCTCTCTCTCTCTCTCTCTCTCTCTCTCTCTCTCTCTCTCTCTCTCTCTCTCTCTCTCTCTCTCTCTCTCTCTCTCTCTCTCTCTCTCTCTCTCTCTCTCTCTCTCTCTCTCTCTCTCTCTCTCTCTCTCTCTCTCTCTCTCTCTCTCTCTCTCTCTCTCTCTCTCTCTCTCTCTCTCTCTCTCTCTCTCTCTCTCTCTCTCTCTCTCTCTCTCTCTCTCTCTCTCTCTCTCTCTCTCTCTCTCTCTCTCTCTCTCTCTCTCTCTCTCTCTCTCTCTCTCTCTCTCTCTCTCTCTCTCTCTCTCTCTCTCTCTCTCTCTCTCTCTCTCTCTCTCTCTCTCTCTCTCTCTCTCTCTCTCTCTCTCTCTCTCTCTCTCTCTCTCTCTCTCTCTCTCTCTCTCTCTCTCTCTCTCTCTCTCTCTCTCTCTCTCTCTCTCTCTCTCTCTCTCTCTCTCTCTCTCTCTCTCTCTCTCTCTCTCTCTCTCTCTCTCTCTCTCTCTCTCTCTCTCTCTCTCTCTCTCTCTCTCTCTCTCTCTCTCTCTCTCTCTCTCTCTCTCTCTCTCTCTCTCTCTCTCTCTCTCTCTCTCTCTCTCTCTCTCTCTCTCTCTCTCTCTCTCTCTCTCTCTCTCTCTCTCTCTCTCTCTCTCTCTCTCTCTCTCTCTCTCTCTCTCTCTCTCTCTCTCTCTCTCTCTCTCTCTCTCTCTCTCTCTCTCTCTCTCTCTCTCTCTCCAGTCATTACTCATTTCATGGAGTCAAAATTGCACATGGCGAAGATGAAGGACACAACATTATCAAGGTTTTTGTGTACAGAATGTGTGTGTGTGTGTGTGTGTGTGTGTGTGTGTGTGTGTGTGTGTGTGTGTGTGTGTGTGTGTGTGTGTACCAAAACAAGGTAACAGAAAGCCACCTGACGCCAATCATTAGTTTAAATCTGAAGTGAACATAGGAGAGGAATCTTTAATAATCTATTCATCTCTTTTATTTATCCATCTATTTATTCATCTTCACGTATAATTGACCAAAAAAAAAGATAACATATAACAGGAAACAAAATAAAACACCATTCTAGTTACTATTTGAGGTATCCGTGTGTGTGTGTGTGTGTGTGTGTGTGTGTGTGTGTGTGTGGGAGGGATGAGCGGGGAGCGAGCGGCATGCTGAGAACACCTATAATGAACGCTCCACCACCTCTTATGAAACCATATTGAGGTCATTGTCAGTGTAACACCTAAAGGGAGGAGCAGGTGTGAGGCGGCGCTCCCTCGCCTGCTGCACGGGAGGCCTCGCTTCTATTTCAGCACAATTCCAGCAGCCCAGATTTATGATAACTTGAATTGCAGTGTCGGGAAGTCAAGGTGATGAAGAGATATGGCGATGAGAGAGAGAGAGAGAGAGAGAGAGAGAGAGAGAGAGAGAGAGAGAGAGGGAAAAGGAGAGGGAGGGAGAGATAAGCCAGGCACTGAAGCGACAGAAATAGTCGCATAAGTAGACAGAGACGGGAAGACAGAGACAGAGACACATAGACAGACAGCTCAAACTACACACACACACACACACACACACACACACACACACACACACACACACACACACACACACACACACACACACATGGTAGGCACAGATTCCCTTCCTGTCCTAGTAAGCTGTGCCGCATGACGCCTGGCATTGTTTACTACCAGTCAAGCAAGACAGTTGCCAGAGACAATATCCCACAGCAGCAGCAGCAGCAGCGTGCATGAACCATCTGGTGATGCACAAAGACATGTGTGCTTCTCTACCGCCTCACTAGCACACAGCACCGTCACGCGAGATGAACCAAGGAATTTTGCAAGGGGAGAAATGAAGCAAGATTCCGCCTCCTCACTCCTCGCCTGAAAATACTACAAGTCCTTGATGTAAAAAGTTAAGTAGGTCAAGATATTTAGTTTGGTGTTTGTGCGGTGGTGGTATTTTAGTGTATCCGCGGCGCGCCCCACAAGGCTGCCCGCCGCACCCTCAGCGAATCGTAGATTTGCACTGCCACAAAAAAGAAGCGACGGTTGCGGCCATTAGGCAACAGACACTTTCGTTAGAGGCTCAGACAGGCGGGTGTGGCGGTGGGAGGAGGAGAAGAAGAAGGAGGAGGAGGAGGAGGAAGAGGAGGAGGAGGAGGAGGAGGAGGAGGAGGAGGAGGAGGAGATGTTCTAGTGGCGACAGCACAGAGCAGAAAGTTTCGTCAAGGTTAAAAATAGAAACAACGGATTGTTTTGCGGTTCATCTCCTATGCATATGTGTCTGAAAATACCGGTTGCCTGCGTCCTGTGCTTTGGTGCGGCAAACAATGGGATGACGAGGCTGTGCTGGCAGTAGTCGGAAGAGGAGCCCTGAGAGGACTCCAAGCACTACACGATTCAGAACATGACATTCTTTCATCGAGCCGCGTTGTTGACAGCCTTTAATGGGCACAGTCTGGTTTTTGCGCTTCTTGTCTCCACACTTTTCCTGACTAAGCGGGTGTGTGAAGGGCAGCGTGGAGGCAGCTATACAGTGCTAAGCCACCGGATGCGAGGAAGTGCAGGGTAGGACTGGACTGGACTGGTCTGGGCTAGACTGGGATGGGCTAGGATGGGCTGGACTTCCTGGGCACAAGCTTCCAGTCAACACGAGCCCTGATTCTCGACGCCTCGCCACGTGCTCTGGGGAAAAAATAGAAGGTGCCCGTTTCGAAACGCCTCGCATCTTTTTGTTCCGGCAGTTGTGACACCTTTGTTTTACCTCACCCTGTTGTTGAGTTACTTGCAGTTTGTGAACGAATAGAAAGATTCATTGACTATATCAGTGACCTTTTTATTTTTCCTTTTTTTTCATACAGCCGTTTTCGTAAAGATCACATGGATATTTCCTTATTCTCCCTCCCATTGCTTCGGAAGTTGAGAGAGGCAAGCGTCTCAGTGAGTTTTGAAATTCAGTTATATCTCTACGCTTTCGCCAAATCATATGCCTTCTTTTTACTCCACTTTAGTGCATAAAATAACTTGAGTTCTTATCACACTAACTTTTCTTCATTTTTGTGAGTGAGCAAAGTTAGTTATTTCATATTCCAGCAATCCTTAGTAGCTTACGTGGAGCACTGTCGAGCTGTTGAGTGGCGGTAACAAGGTATAGTAGTAGTTTCCATAATTCCAACATCAAGATGGAAGCACATAATTGCACCCCACATCATAAAGTTTTCCACCTTAATTTGCAGTGGCTTTGGAAGAGATGACTGTGAGTAACGACACCATTACCTTGTCGTCCTTGGTGCGGTAAAAAATCAAGAAAGTGAGGCTCGTTTTTCTGCAACATTTGGCCAACAGCACCTCAACCTTAGCACGGCCGGATTTTTTGCAAGTAGTCGAGGTGGTGGTTCTCACTCACTTGCACCGCTCGTGACTGAGATTCCTTTGGGCAGTCCATCGGCCATTCACTGCCTTCAAGATTGAACTAAAAACTAACTGGGAGACTCAGGACATAGTAACAAAAATCTAATACCGAAAAACACGAATTCAAGGTGACGTTTATGACTTCCATGCAACAGACAACAGTAATTTATGTGTCTCAGTGTCTGAAATCTACTACAAAGCGGCAATTTTTACAAGAAAGGAAGGAAAGATTCATAGTTAGAAGACTTGGGAACGGAGAGACTGGGAGGGACTGTTTCTCCAGCCCTGCAGTCATTTGTCATCATTACACTGGTTTAGGGGCAGGGGAGGCATTGGGGGCAGGGGAAGGGTGTGCAGGAGGTCACCCCCACCGCTAGCCAGCCTCGGAGTGGCCTTCACGCGGTTAGGTGTAATTACTTCAAAGCGGCAGCCGAGGGTTAGACAATGAGAGGAATATAGTTTCTTATGCACTCCTGACTTGAGATTAGGGAGTGTCTGGTGTTCATCAGTAAAAATCAAGATCAATTAAATTTTCTTCTATCTACTCTTGGATTTTAATAAAGCGAAGCCGCCTTTCTGGATTTCTGGTCTCGTTTTTCTCGGGTTGTTGCAGAGGTGACCGTTGTAAGGTTCCATCCGCCGTTCCCTCGCCTCGCCTGACGGAAATAACTCGTTTTCTCCTCTTGATGTAATACCTGGTGTTTTCAAGTATTTACGTCAAAGATTAATTGATTTGGTGACCTTTGTGCTTGCTCTCTCTCTCTCTCTCTCTCTCTCTCTCTCTCTCTCTCTCTCTCTCTCTCTCTCTCTCTCTCTCTCTCTCTCTCTCTCTCTCTCTCTCTCTCTCTCTCTCTCTCTCTCTCTCTCTCTCTCTCTCTCTCTCTCTCTCTCTCTCTCTCTCTCTCTCTCTCTCTCTCTCTCTCTCTCTCTCTCTCTCTCGAGCGCTAATACTAAAAGATGATTTTCGTGAGTAGAAATAGAACGACAGACTCAAAAAAATAACTACTTGATTACTTCTTTTACTGTCATTGGTGTGCTGAATATAAACGGAAAACTTCTACGATTTTTTTTCTTTTGTTTTTTTTCAGATTGTCTTTTACTCCTCACTCTGTAGATGCAGGTTTGGCAAAGGTCATTGTTTGAGTGCAGAAAATTTACGAGGTGTAGTTTTATCAGCATTAGAACGTGGAATTTCCTGATGATTATCTCGATGAAAGACAGGCAGGAAATATCAAGAGTTGTAAAAAAAAAAAAAGAAGAGAAAGGTCATTTTGGAAGCAGAGACTTGCGGTTATACGTACATTGAATATTTGATCCTCATACTCGGAAGCGCATTTGTCGTATGACCCTGAAGATTTTAGGTTCAGAGAATGGATACAGAGAGAAGTAAAGAGGAGTGATGTTATTAATAGGTGATAGAGGGAAAGAATGATATAAGAGCCCCTTGGGAACGTTAGTTTGATTTATGGATGGAGATGACGGTCGGAAAAACAGGTAAAATGCATGCTTAAAAAAAACTGCCATTTATAGACCTACAGGCTTTTTACAGTTTCCCTTATTTAACCATATTCCGATGTTCTAAGGGCATCAGTAACCGTAGCTGTACAGAAACAAGGCAGTCTAAATCGTACCAAGACAGACGAGGAAGAAAAGCTCTGTATTACATTCGGCGCCTTGAATATGCAACATCAGCAAAGGTGTGAGTGTGGACAGTTCCGTGTGGTGGCGCCTCGGGGAAAAGGCCTGGCCAGTGCTCGCCAACAGTAGCATTAGCATTGACCAATAATAGCGAGCCAGACGTTAGAAGGACACACAACTGATTAGCCAAGAAGCAGACCAATGAGGGCACCTTTATTGCATGCAGATCATAGACATTGTGTGTGTGTGTGTGTGTGTGTGTGTGTGTGTGTGTGTGTGTGTGTGTGTGTGTGTGTGTGTGTGTGTGTGTGTGTGTGTGTGTGTGTGTGTGTTTTTGTGACAGATACATTTATGCAGACACATTGATATGCACAGATACATTCATAGACATAATTACATACATACATAAATAGACAGATAGACAGACGTAATAATTCTATGATGGATCGCTTGCCTCATCGAATGGAGGACATTTATAAGAGCGCTAACTCTTGCTTCCAGTGATGTAAGACCTGAGAGGAAAACAAAAACTGGCGATGCTTGATTCTCCATCTAAAGTAACCCTATATATACGTAAAGGCGCCGCCACACAAGCACTTTTTCCTCCTGAACGTCAATGGTTTTCGTGGTTTCCCTTTCTTTCCGTCGCCTCTTTTCGTTATGCATCAGAGGAACGCAATCGTCTCCTCTTGAATTTCACCATGAAATCGAAATCTATGTTAACGTAAATATTTCTTCGTCTCCGAACTTTAAGTAAATCGACTAACTGTATATACTATATCAACTATTGGGATTTTACTGCAGCTATCAGTATTTCCATGACAAAATTGCTCTTTTACATCTTGAAGGACTTTGATCCCCAGCCTTGCCTGTATAGAGCCAATGAATCACTCCGAGTAGACGTGTTTCTGAGTGATATTTGTGAGTGAGAGCAGCACGCAAAGCCACTGTTGTCTCCGGGGCCACAAAGATGACATGCGCCTCAGGAAAGGTCTCTGCGTCGGGAATAGCCAACCATGAACGCTTCCACGCACTTTTTTTGCTGGCTTGTCTCGTCTGTGAATGACAAAACACATGATTAAGTCCAAGGAAGAGGCTAGAATGTGGTGAAGACTTGTTTGTTTAGTGGTGGAAAAATGAAGAATAGCTTGGGTTGTGTGACGGTGAGCCTTTTCAAGAAACCACCAATTTTTCAGAAAGTTCATGAAAAAGATTGAAAGTAACTATGAGATGGTACCTTGATGGTTGAATTAAGAACACTTTATTAACTCTTTCGTCACTTCTTTTTTTTCCTGAACGCTTCTTGCCTGCTTTTTTACCAGCGTGAAGTGACCCAACGAGGCGTGCAGACTCCTGAAGGAAAGTGATGCACGGCCGCCTCTGCTGCGAAGATGGCGGTTTGTGTGTGTGTGTGTGTGTGTGTGTGTGTGTGTCCGGTTCACACTGACGTTATGAAAACTATTGAAAAAGTTGTCATTCGTTACGGAACATTAGAAAGTTATAAGAAGGCAGGAAACGTTGGTATATCAGAAAAATATAGACTGGAGAAATACAATCGAAAGTAATTATAAAGATAGTGAATGAAAGTAAGAGAAAGGAAATTGTAGGAGTTGATTATTTTCTACCACCACCACCACCACCACCACCACACACTATCAATGTTGTTGTTGCTACATTCCATTGTGCTTATAAACATGAGTGTCAGGTGCACGACATGACATTATGTATCCAGGATATAATGGCAGCAGGCAGTGCACTTTGTCATCTGCTCACACACACACACACACACACACACACACACACACACACACACACACACACACACACACACACACACACACACACACACACACACACACACACAACACACACAGAGGTAGTTCCGTAAGGTTACTTTACAGCATCATCGTGTGTGTGTGTGTGTGTGTGTGTGTGTGTGTGTGTGTGTGTGTGTGTGTGTGTGTGCCAGGCCGGTGTTCCTCCAGGCCGCCACGCCAAGGTTGCCGCAGCCTACAAACAATAGCATGGTCATGCTGATTCTTCCGTTCCCTGATAAGATGCTGAGGAGGAAATGCGTACTGTGTGTGTGTGTGTGTGTGTGTGTGTGTGTGTGTGTGTACTCCTGAAGCCTTGAGACAGCCGCATATCCCTTCTCTTTAGCTCAAAAGAACATAGTTACTAGAAAGTTATCTCTATCACCACCACCATCACCACCACCACATGGAACATTACCCAAAAACGGAGATCTGCTGGGGTGCGTGGTTACTCTACTGTATCTACCAGTACACGAAACCGCCGTCACCACCACCACCACCACCACGTTCTACTTGCGTGTACTACTTACTCCCATCACATGTACGACTCGTTATGAAGCCAACTCTTTCTCATCAATCCAGTCACTTCACTCTTACAACTGTACTGTCTACTCACTTATGAAAGGTGGACTGTAGGCTCTATGATTCTATGCCCAGCTCTTTCTCTGTCATATTCATTGCTTGAAGTCATCTATATGTCTTTTCCCTCAGAACTTCGCGTCCACTCTATAATACCTTCTTATTTATAAAGATGGACTGTCTTTTTCTTTGTCTTTTATCCATTCTGAAATGTGGCTCAAAGTTGTTTCTGTCCGGTCTCATACATAGTTACCTTCCCTCATAGCAAAGTAACCTCCTTCTTCTCTCACAAATATGCATCCATTCTCTATTAGGTATTCACTTATGACTGTGCGATTCCATGCCAACCCCTTTCTCTTTCATCTATCCAGTGTCGCAGTTCAAAGCCACCTCACTTCGTTCTCTCACAACTATGAGTCTGTACTACTTAGTCATTTATGAAGGTGATGTCAGTTTGACCTTGAAACGTCAGGCCGTGTGATAAACGATGCTTTTACTACCCACGCTGGTATTGTTCATTATACACGAGTACATTTCTTTGCCTGGAAATTAACGAGACGAGTTTTACTAGTAGATATTCGTGCTGATTCATTAGGATGCTTGAAAAGATTAGACATATTAATGGATAGGTAGAAATACATAGATATATTTCACATAAGGAATGCCACGTGTAGACCTGATGGCTTACTGCATCTCACCTTCTTTTAGTATGTCCTTATGATTAATTGACTTCACCTGGGAAAATTCACGTACACGTCTTAAGAAACAAGCACCAGGAATTCCCTACCTCACACTGGTGGAATTTAAACCACAGAAAAAAAAAAAAAAAGGGTCTTTGTAATGCTATAAGCTTGTATAAGCCTATCACTTTCTACTCCCTCAGCCCACATGGTTCTCTTCTCTCTCTCTCTCTCTCTCTCTCTCTCTCTCTCTCTCTCTCTCTCTCTCTCTCTCTCTCTCTCTCTCTCTCTCTCTCTCTCTCTCTCTCTCTCTCTCCTTCCCTCCCTCCCTCCCAGCTGCCTTCCTCCAAGGTTGGCAGGTGGGCTCCTTTTTTTTTTTCTTTACCTCGAGGGTCATGAGCTCTAGTGTCTGTGGTCTTCTAATTAGCATCACTGGGTTAAATGATTGGATAAACATTGTAATTTCGTGATAAAAACTACATTAGGCATTTGAAGCAGTGACGCGGGAACGAGGGCAAAGTTCGATATGATATTCGGTATTCTCACGTGTGTCTAAGTATTCTTGAGGGTTTTAGGAATATAGTGGGGGGGGCCAATAAACTTTCTTTTAACACCGCCTCGCGAACGTGAAGTGTTAAAGTGACGCCAGCGGGTCGACAGGTCTTCCTTGATGCAGCCAAATACGTCTTTATTGTATTGTGAAAGAATGGTGTTGTAAGCTTCCGCGGCAATTTCCTGATAATACAACATGGTAAACGTGTCCAAATCTCACCCTGCATCGTTGCCTGGGCTGCTGTTATCTGCTCTTCATTAACACTCCAGTACTACAGCCAGTCTCCCAACGCCGTAAAATTGTATACTGTGAGTCAGACTGAGTAAATAAAGAAAAAACTATACTGCATGAGCAACGACTTGATTCTTACTCATTCACTGTGTAAATATCAACATAAACTTTTACATTAACACACAGTTCTCTCATTAACATTGTCCTCAAACACCATAGAGTTAGTTACATTCATATCGACGCCCTTTCCTCTTTCTTTAACGGTCCTGTACATAAACCCTACTCACCCATCACTAAAATCATAAAAAAAACACCAATGAAAGCTCCAATGACTTCCACGAGAGGCTTAGTACAAATACAGCTAAGAAATGTTTACGATTACAAAGCTACAAGAGTAAATAATGGAGTGAACAAGTGTGTATTTGCTATGGTTGGGATGTGACGTGTGTTTCCTCTGGTCTGTGGTGTCAGTGTGTTATCTAGGACAGAGGAAGAGGCACGTGTGGTCTATGTTAATATGTAGATCTGTGTAAAATGGGCTTATCTCCTTTCGTAAGCCTAAAACCTAGCTGTGGAATTATTGTGGCCTCCAAAACCGCCCCTTCAACACTCTCTCTCTTTCTCTCTCTCTCTCTCTCTCTCTCTCTCTCTCTCTCTCTCT
This sequence comes from Portunus trituberculatus, assembly GCF_017591435.1. NCBI lineage: Eukaryota > Metazoa > Arthropoda > Malacostraca > Decapoda > Portunidae > Portunus > Portunus trituberculatus. The sequence continues at coordinate 15,544,438 of NC_059269.1, forward strand.
CTCTCTCTCTCTCTCTCTCTCTCTCTCTCTCTCTCTCTCTCTCTCTCTCTCTCTCTGGTCTGGTCAAAAGATGTAGTTGCAGACTTTTAAAACTAGTATCTATTTTTGTTTGTATTCCTACTCGTCCTTCTCTATTCATAAAAATGCTTCTCATGCGTAAGTTATGCATTTATTACCATTTTATTATAGTTAATCTATCTAAAAACCAGACATCACCAGTTTAGCAAAGACAAAGCGTCTTCCTACCCACACACACACCTCCACAAGCATTCCCTCACATCTTAACCTCTTTCTTTATAGAACAGTATTATATAAAACACTGGAGAGGGCAGGAGAGCAGTGCGTGTTTCTTAATCCGACTAGTAAACCAATAGGTTCAGTAGGTTCTTCATTGCTAGCCTCTCGGAACGCGTAGATGCTTTGTTCCCCTTGTCTTCGTTACTCATTCAGTTGTGTATTGTGTTTCTCCTTTTCTTCTTCTTCCTTCTCCTTCTCTCTTTGCCATTTAGTTAGTTAGTGGTCGTTCTCAAGCAGCTCTACAAGGACTGTGTTGTTGTTTGGCTTCCCTTTGTTATCATCATCCTCTTCATTTTCCTCCTCCTGGGGAAGAAGATACTGTTGTGTGATTGTGTTTGTGGGTTATGTCTATTGCAGGTAGCCTTGAGGTGTTCTTGATTAGCATTTTTTTAGTGACTCGTACACTTTTTTTTTTTTTTTTTTTTTTGCTATTATTTGTGTACACTACCGCACACACAGTAGTAGTAGTAGTAGTAGTAGTAGTAGTAGTAGTAGTAGTAGTAGTAGTAGTAGTGATAGTGATAGTAGTAGTAGTAGTAGTAGCAGAAGAAGTTTATAACTGAGAGCTTCACAAGAAAACAATTATCTAGTTTATACGCTAAAGAACGTAACAAATTTTAAATCTAGCTGAATAAAAGCTACAGTGACCATACTCTCTCTCTCTCTCTCTCTCTCTCTCTCTCTCTCTCTCTCTCTCTCTCTCTCCACAGGTACCTTCCGTTATGAACTCGCTTTCACCTGTCCTGCGAGAGATATTTACCTTGGCCCACACCGCAGCCCCTCCTGTGTGCTTACCGACACTCTCCGTCACCCCTCAACCTGTCCCCAATCCAACCCACTCACTTACCTCCCTCTCCACCTCCCTAACGTGTCTCCTTCGTATCGCGTTGGGGTTATGATTGCTTCTCGGAGATTCTGGTACAGTGTGTTTGTGTGGTATTGTTTTTTGCGTTAAGATGGTTTTAAAGTAAGGAATGGTGGCAGTTATTTGTTTTTTTTCTTGGTATTTGCTATGTGGTGGTGTTAGAGGTAGTGGTAGTGGTAATAGTAGTAGTAGTGGTGGTGGTAGTCGTAGGAGGAGTAGGAGTAGTGTATTTTCAGTCTAATCCAAAAATAATGAGGCAAAAAGTAACAGACGACGACGAAAGAAAGATAGGCACAAAGAAAAAATAAGGAAAAACAAATGGAGAAGAACGGAAGGGGAAAAAAAAAAGGGAGATGGAGGACGATAAGGAGAAGAAAGGAAAGGAGAAAGGATCAGGAGGAGGAGGGGGAGGAAGAAGAAGAGGAGGAGGAGGATGGGGGGATAAAGGGAGAGTAGAATGGAAGAGGAAGAAGGATTCAACCCAGCTTCGGTAACTTGTAATTTCGGCCACTTGGCATTTTATTTATCACCTAGTTTGCAGCGCAGCGCCGCCACACTGTTATGTAAGGGAATGTCTAGCAGCAGTTGTTGTTTTTATAATCCAGTGACCGTTCATTGAATATTCCTGCCTGCTTTTGTAACTGTGTTGTTGTAAAGTCTAAACGTAAACATTTAGCGTCACTTGCTTATATAGATGAGAACTTACCAATGTCATTTTCTTAACATTTATGCTGGATGAGGAGTTTTCTTTGTATCAATTCAAGGGAAAGTGAGCAAAACTACTTATCATCTTCATATACTGTTGTTGCTTGTTCTGTTGCTTGTTCTCAGCTTGTACAAAGTTTTATTAACATTAGGTACTCGTGTTTCAATAGGTAGGCATGTTTCATAGGTTGGGATGTCTCATAATAGGCATTGCCACGTATTGACCTGATGAGTTTTCACAGCTTTCCGTATTCCCTTATGTTACCTTCTATAGAGTGTGGCCTCCTCGTCCATCCCTGTTCTATTTGTCCAACAAGCCGAAAAGTGTCAATAGTATGACAGTAATTTTGAAAGCTAGAGCTCATACTAAATTCAACGTTTCTTCTTTTTATAGCACATGTTTAATTCTTGCTTCGTAAAATCGCCTTGGTTCACTCAAGCAAAGCATCATTAGCAGTCTAGTCTTAGGCCAACAGTGTGAGGAGGGCGGAGTGAGTAGCAGGATTAGGAACGCCTGTTGTACCGAGAGAGGGCGACGACTACTGAGAAATAGAAAGTCCAAAGAAATGGGACATGGTAGTTGCCTTTACCTTCCCTTCAAGGTATGAATGAAGGGGATAGCCTTGATTCCACCAAGTTTTTGCGTGTTTGTAGGGAGAGAAAAAGCAGTGTGATGCTATACTAAACACGATTTACTGGTAATTGCGTGTGTGTGTGTGTGTGTGTGTGTGTGTGTGTGTGTGTGTGTGTGTGTGTGTGTGTGTGTGTGTGTGTGTGTGTGTGTGTGTGCGTGTGCATTGGCTTGCGGATAGAAAACTACAAGGGAAAATTATTATTGTTCAGTCATGACTTGTCTATCATCCCATTCAGTCACTTGTCCTTGAGATGTGAAGGACAAGATTTTAGATTATCATACGACAAGGTGCCTCTTCATAAATAATTCTTCTTTATCCTTCACCTCCTCATCCTTCTCCTCATCCTTCAATATCCAACATAAACTTTTACATTAACACACAGTTCTCTCATTAGCATTGTCCTCAACCTCTGCTACTCCTAACTTGCGTCATTAAACATTACACTGATTAAAAATTGCAAAATCTGTTCTCCTTTTTCCACTTCCTTTTGTGTAGATGCTTAGAAAGATTTCACGCAATGCTTCCAATACTGTTAATTGTTGCATATCAGGGTGAAAGAGTAACAAGTTGTCTCTAAACGTTGTAATGGCAAGCCTTTTTGTATAGAGTGTGGCAAGACTTCCTAGAATAACTGTACAGGTCCATTCATATTCACTATTGCACAACTACGTACAACATCACGCTTGGCTCGTCCACCTACAGCTTGCCTGAAGTCATGAAACTACGCATCAATGATTTTACTTTGCAATTAATCTTTTTTTTTATATCCATTCATAATATATATGTACTTCCTTGTATGTGAATTTTACTCTTTTTTTTTTTTTCTTCTTTTCTTTTACATGTCAAGGCAACTACTCAAGGGTACAAAAATAGACAAGAAAATAGCTTGCCACTCATAAAAAGAAAATAAATCGGAAAGTAAAGAAAGTTATATTCCTGGAGATTTAAAAACCGTCTTTAATTGTCTCCAGATTCTGAGTTCGTGTATCCATTTTATCCTTGCGCCATGCCTTCATCAGGTGCACATTGCGTAATCTTCCTTTCTTTCTGCCCGTTACGATTTCCTAATGTTCGATCAAGGTTTTTCTTCATATCCCCGCTGGCAGTGTACAGGAGGGAGTGATCGTTGTGTGGGGATACGTCTCTCGGTCTCCTGTTTTCCTTCTAACTGAAAGGCTCTGTGGAAGGGTAAACACTACTATTACTGCACTTTTCTGATCTTGAAGTTAGTGTTTTCTTCATATTCCTTCTGCAATGTACAGGAGAGAGAGAGAGAGAGAGAGAGAGAGAGAGAGAGAGAGAGAGAGAGAGAGAGAGAGAGAGAGAGAGATGGCCTGGGTGGGGATGAGTTTTTTTTATATCCTATTTTCAATCTAAGGACCAATGGAAAAGTAAAGACCACTAAAGTAATAACTACTAAACTTTTTGTCAATCAAGAGCAGCGTTTCTCCATATTCCATCAGGCAGGGTAGTGGAGTGAGTGACTGGTTGTGTGGAGTTCCCCGTTTCTCTGTCCTATCCTTATGCATAAAGGTCTATGGAACATTAAATACTTCTCAAGCAGGTAGCCTCGTAGTAAGCTAAAAGGCCTTTCTATAGTAGCCATTAAAACGTTGCTTCTTTTCTTAATCCTTCACCCCTTGTACCTTAATCTCCTGCACCTCCTTTTCTTCTTCTTCCTTCTCCTCCTCTCTTTGCCATTTAGTTAGTTAGTGGTCGCTCTCAAGCAGCTCTACAAGGACTATGTTGTTGTTTGGCTTCCCTTTGTAATCATCATCCTCTTCATTTTCCTCCTCCTGCTGGACCTGTCTCTGCTGCCTCACATAGTCGTAAAACAGCAAATGAATGTTAAGTTTGGGCGAGGTCATCTCCCATCTCCCAGCTCCCATCTAGCTTCTCTCGCGTCCCTTCCCTTGCAAGCCTTTCACCGGGCCAGTCTGCAGCCCACCCATCGCTCCCTCACCAGGAAAAGGTGGGAAAAATGGACTTGGGACGTGTACGGTGAAGGACACCAGTCGCTGCCCAGACAGAAGGCGAAGGCCAGACACCATCCCTCAACTAACCTTATGTAAGGCGTAGTGGACTAAACTCTCTCTCTCTCTCTCTCTCTCTCTCTCTCTCTCTCTCTCTCTCTCTCTCTCTCTCTCTCTCTCTCTCTCTCTCTCTCTCTCTCTCTCTCTCTCTCTCTCTCTCTCTCTCTCTCTCTCTCTCTCTCTCTCTCTCTCTCTCTCTCTCTCTCTCTCTCTCTCTCTCTCTCTCTCTCTCTCTCTTTTTATCTTGTAGAAGGTTAAAGAGGACTGAAAGGCAACTTCTTCACTTCTTTACTATCTACACAGCAGGATCTCCGCCACCAACACAAGCAGGGTTAATGAATATATGTTAATAAATGTACTCTTACATATACAGTAAAAGAAAAAGAAGTCATGGGTTAAAAGACGTGTTTATTCTAACGAAGACTGTTTGTAGGGACTTATTGAGGAAGTGTACATTACATGTGTGTTTAATTTACAAGATGAGAAAGCAGGAGGCCAAAGGTGAGGGTTACTATGGAGATTTTACTGGGAAGGTGATGAAAGAGGAAATATACAGAAGATGCTAACATCCCATGTCTGTCTGTGAGCTAATATCGGTAATGAAGTAACGGTGTCTAATTGGTGGAGAGAAGAGGGGCATTAAATAAGAGGAGGAAATTAGATAAGGTAGTAGTTGTAGTAGTAGTAGTAGTAGTAGTAGTAGTAGTAGTAGTAGTAGTAGTAGTAGAAGTAATAGTAGTAGTGGCAGTAATAATAGTAGTGGGGGTAGTAGTAGCAGTAGTGGCGGTAGTAGTAGTAGTAGTAGTAGTAGTAGTAGTAGTAGTAGTAGTAGTAGTAGTAGTAGTAGTAGTAGTAGTAGTAGTAGTAGTAGTAGTAGTAGTAGCAGCAGCAGCAGTGGTGGTAATGGTAGTAGTAGTAGTAGTAGTAGTAGCAGTAGTAGTAGCAGTAGTAGTAGTAGCAGCAGCAGCAGCAGCAGTAGCAGTAGTAGGTGGTGTAGTGGTGGTAGTATAGTAGTAGTAGTAGTAGTAGTATAGTAGTAGTAGCAGCAGCAGTAGTAGTAGTAGTAGTAGCAGCAGCAGCAGCAGCAGCAGCAGTAGTAGTAGTAGTAGTAGTAGTAGTAGTAGTAAAAGTAGCAAAACCAGATATTAATGTTGGTTAGTGTTGTTATCGCTACTGTTTTTGTTGCAACGAAAGCACAACCCAGGAAATCAAAAATCTTAATCTCAGAAATGTAAAATATTGGCTTAATCTTACGAAAAAACCTCAAATTATAGGATCACATTCATTTATAGTAAACTGTACACGTAAGAACCATCTGCATATAGTTAGGTCATACAGTAATACATCTCCACTTACAATTTATGCAGTGTTGTAAAATGTCTACTTTCATTGCATCATTTACATATCACAGAGGGAATTCTTACTCCCAGTGCATGACTGATGTGTGTTTGCCACCAGACTGGACACTCACACAACAGAGCCTTAAATTCCTCCCCCATCCTGTGTCGTAAAGTATGCAAAGCTATCACCATTCATGTAGTTCTTTATTATCAACCTTTCTGTATAAAAGAGATAGATTTTTTTTTTTATTTGTTATTCATGTATTTATGTTTTATTTATTTGTTTTTCTTTTATTTATTCATTTATTTCTGCCTTCGTCGGCCGCGGGAAAAAAGAACCGACACACTTGCACGGGGCGTACTCTGAAAAGTCATGGTTACATACAGTACTCGTGTTACGCCGTCATCTCGAGTCAGCTGTTTTTCTCTCTACTCTAATTCAGATGTACAAATTTGCCAGGGAAATCATTAAGTATATCCCCTCCTACTGTGGCCTCCCTGCATAAGGCTTTCTTCATCCTCTCACCTCTATTCTGTCCAACTCCCTAATGCAAGAGTCAACCAGTACTCTCATTCATTTATACATTTCTCTGGAACTCTCTGCTTGCTTCCGTATTTTCATCTTCCGACGATTTCAATTTTTTTAAGAGAGGTCTCAAAACATTTCTCCCTGTCTTTTGACTAACTCCATTGATCTCTAAGGGAACTGGCATTAAGTGTGCTTTTTTTTTTTCTTTTTGTTGCCTTTTGTCAGTTTCCTCTCTTATGTAAAAAGAACACAAAGAGAAGGAACAATTATGAGTTTTATTATTATTACTGGGAAGAATGTGATTTTATGGAAAGGGAAATGGAAATAAAAACCACGAATTTTACACATTTAGCATCAGCATTTGTGGTTGTGATAGTGGTAATACGATGATGGTGATTGGTGGTGTTGGTCGTGGCGGCAGTGACAGTAATAGCGGTGACATTATGATTAGTGGTGGTGCAGGTGGTGGTGAAGCAAGCAATCAGTGTAAGCACATCACAACCACACTCCCACAAGACCATGAAGGATGTGTATGCATGACTCCGGTGACTGCCAATGACAGCACGACACACGCCTCAGGTCCCAGCAAACATACGGGATACAACTCGACAAATAACCATAGATATAAACAGAAATCAAAGTAAGAAAACAGATTAATCAATAGGTGAAGTAACTCCTCGTAGTGATATATTCTGCTGTTTGATGCTGCCGAAACTCGTCTTACCGCATGTCTATAGCTTCTTTTTTTTTTCTATACCATGTAGACTTTTCACAGGAATTTATGGGCTAAAGGGGGTACTTTTTGTGATACCTCCTATCTCAAAGCCCACCCGCCAGGAAACAGTTGTCCCGAGTGAGGAAGCCCTACCTACACTCGGACTGTGGACAGGATTCGAACCCGTGCGCTTGGAGACCTCTCGGACCCCAAAGCACGCATGGTTCCACTGTGCCACATAACATTCCAATCTTACATCGTAGCATTTCATCATAAGCCATACTAATAGGGATAGTAGTTTACTGACAAAAAGTGTTTACAAGAATATATAATTTTCTCTTACAAAATCATATCAGACGGTGAAATTATGAATAAAAACAGAATCATAACTAAAAGATATTGTCCGGATAAAACTTTAAATGTATACGTAAAATCAATGTTAAGAGGCTAAAACACTCCTAATACACTCATAGGATACAAACACCACCTCTATATTCTCGCACTAACAGCTCTTTCACTGACAAGGCGAGGGATGGAATGCATAAGACATCAGTCACATTCCACCAATAGATTCGCACGCTCCGATGAAAGATTAGTGGCTGGCCATGAATCTAAGACTTTTTTTTTTTTAACTGAAGGGAAATTAATAACGGGCTGCATCAATGGACAAAACAGTAGGTAAATGTCAAGTTTATTTTTGTCACCTCGGTGGGCAGACCAGTGCCCTCTGAACCTCGATAACTGTTCACACCTCACCCAGCCACTCGCCACTCATCTGTGTGTGTGTGAGGGGGGATGAGAGGAGTGGGTGGAAGTGCCAGTGCGTCTCTCTCTCTCTCTCTCTCTCTCTCTCTCTCTCTCTCTCTCTCTCTCTCTCTCTGGGAATAGTAACCAAAACATGAATTGAATAATGATGTTTATCTAACCACTACATTGTTCGGCTTAAAGGAACAAAATAATGACAGGACTCATTTTCTCTCCCACTCAACCAGATGCACTTCCTGTAGTAGCAACAGTAGTAGTGGTGGTGGTGGTGGTGTTGGTGGTGATGGTTGTTAAGAAATCGAAAGCTAACAACAGGCAAAACATGAGAAGAACATCAAATACCACACACCAATAACAGGATAATGTAACCAAAACACACGCTCTCAGAAAGGAAACAAGTAATGACACGCAACACACTGAACCAACCCACCTACTCAGACAAACACAGTCCCCAGCCACACTCTTGCAGTAGCTCAGCATTAAGGAGAGGTTTACATGACACACGATAAAAACTTGAATCATTACACGCGCGGAGGAGGCTCACCTACTTCCCTGGAGCGAGAGGTCATGCACGAGGCTTTCATTGCACACAACTTGCCAAACGCTTTCTCTGCAAACTCTTATGGCGTGTGAGAGAAGCGCCTCCGGGTTACTGGAGCACGTGGTTGGCTGGCTGCGTGGACAGGATTGATGCAGTGAGGAATCAGTACACAGTGGTGAGAAGCTTGATAAGACTAGTTGCATCGTCATTACTGTTATCATTGCCATGTTCAGTCTTATTTATTCCGGTGCAGAACAGAGATTTCCTTGAACTTTCTCTTCTTTTATTCTATTAACATACTTATGGTTATCTCTTTCTTGTGATTATATATCCCTGAGAGATGATGATCCATAATATACCTCCATATTATCATTATCGTTATTGTCTATCTTCTTTACTCCAGCCAAGGACAAATATTTCCATAAACCTTATCCTTTGCACTCCAGTAACATATCAACGACAATATATCTAGGTTATCTATCAGAATTATCATTATTTATACCTGAGCTGTGGGAGGAAATCCAGAACATAATATATTTCAATGTCATTATTATTATTTTCCCTAATTTCATCTCAGGACAAATATTTCCACAAACCTTCTCCTTTGCAGTCTAATAGTATATAAACGGCTCGCTGTTTCTTCATATTGTAATCATCTATATTTGTCCGTGAGAGGTGGAAGTCCATGATGTATTTCTCCGTACTGGCAGCGTGTTGTGAAGGAGACTGAGAGTGTCAGGGGTGGAGCTCTGGGATTTCCTTTAACAATTTGTATTCCCACGAAGAGAGACAGAAATTGAGGCCTCTTTATTTATGTATTGTTTTGTTGTTAGTAAGTTAATTCACCGGCATTTTTCGGTACTTTTCAGCTTAGTAGTAATAGTAGTAGTAGTAGTAGTAGTAGTAGTAGTAGCAGCAGTAGTAGGAGTAGTAGAAAAAGAAGTAGTAGCAGCAGCAGCAGTAGTAAAAAAAACAATTAATCCTATACACGTGTTCCTTCTCATTATCAGTATTCATATCACTCTTGATTAACCTACATTAAAAAAGACATATGCGCAACCTTGCTCTTGGGCATGTATTACCTTCCTCTTTTAATACGCATTACTTAACACTCCTTCATCTTTTCCCTCTTACAAACTCCTCCAGCTGTGATGCTTCGGCAGGAGGCGAGTGGCTAGAGAGGGAGGGAGTCACGCGTCACGGCTGAGCAGGAGCGGAGTCCTTCAAGGGGGAGGACTGAGCCATGAAGATCCCTCACCCCAGCCCGCTGTGTTCCCCCCCTCCTTCCCGAATCCCTTCCCTGCGACTCCCTCCTCCCTCCTCTCCTTCGTTTTTCCTCCTCCAATCTCTTCCTACCCATCCCAGTCCCCCTTACCACTAGTCCATCCCTCTAGTCCTCCCCCAGCCAGCACTCACGAGTCCACAGACGCCACGTCGAGCCATCCGCCCGTGACCACCACACACCCACGCCCGAGGGAAAAAAAAGAGAGGGAAAAAAGAGACTTCGTAACCACCAATCCGTTTACACCGCCACGGGTCGCTTCACTGCCGCTCAAAGGATCACTACACTGACACACACACACACACACACACACACACACACACACACACACACACACACACACACACACACACACACTCACACACACACACACTTCAAGACCAACACGCTGCCTGTCACTCTCGTCACTGTTGCTATAAGTGTTATCATCGCCATCTTTGTTACCATCAGTGGTGGTGTTCAGTTTTTTCATCTGCTGCTCTTCTTCAGCATTCATGTTTGCTGTTAGAACTTCATTCCTTGTTTATATACACAGTGTTTCATATATGTACTGTATTATCTCTCTCTCTCTCTCTCTCTCTCTCTCTCTCTCTCTCTCTCTCTCTCTCTCTCTCTCTCTCTCTCTCTCTCTCTCTCTCTCTCTCTCTCTCTCTCGCACACACACACACACACACACACACACACACACACACACACACACACACACACACACACACACACACACACACACACACACACACGGCCACATCACATGTCTAGACTAGGAAGTGGCGTGTGTGTAGGAGGATGAGGTCAGATAGTGTGTGTGTGTGTGTGTGTGTGTGTGTGTGTGTGTGTGTGTGTGTGTGTGTGTGTGTGTGTGTGTGTTCGCGAACCTGTCAGTAGCAGTGGCCTTGTTCCACCCACCTTGACTCTCTCTCAAACATTGACTCAACAAACACACGCCCGGAGCTGCCTAACTGGACTGCTCGCGGCGTGGCAGTGAGAGATTACCAGAGAGAGAGAGAGAGAGATTGCTGCTGACGGTTATACATTTGCAGTGAACCGGCTGTGGTATTACTTGAGATGGGCTGTTTCCTGCCTTGGTACTCTATATCTATCTATCTATCTATCTATCTATCTATCTATCTATATATATATATATATATATATATATATATATATATATATATATATATATATATATATATATACAATGAGAAGCTTTTCTTGTGTAATGTGTGATTTCCATAGTATATTTGCAAGGGGTGTCTATACTACTATGAGAAAAAAGCCGCGCCCTTCTTGTTAGTCTAATATAAACAATGCATAGCTGTATTTGTGCAGTGTGTGACTCGCTTAAGAATATAAGATCGCAGGAGAGTAAGAGGAAGCTGTAAGAACTCGTCAGGCTTACACGTGGCAGCCTCCGTATAGAATTATGCCTACCTGTTTCCATCTGTCATCCCCATCCATCGTCTATTTTTTTTTTTTTTTTTTTTTTTAGTTCCTTATGATAATGATTTCCGTTTTGTTTTTACTTTGTGTGTGTGTGTGTGTGTGTGTGTGTGTGTGTGTGTGTGTGTGTGTGTGTGTGTGTGTGTGTGTGTGTGTGTGTGTGTGTGTGTGTGTGTGTGTGTGTGTGTGTGTGTGTGTGTGTGTGTGTGTGTGTGTGTGTGTGTGTGTGTGTGTGTGTGTGTGTGTGTGTAGAACTAAGTTTATTTCGATGTTTAAAAAGGGGAGTCTGCGTGTGTGTGCATGTGTTTACTTTCTTGTTTCTTAGTTTTTATTTACATTTGTAGTATACGTTGTGCACACACACGCCGTTGCTACTTGTGTTACTCTCAGCCTCCGGTGTTGCGGTGGCGTGTGTGCAGTTCTCAGCGGGACTGGTGACTTCCTGGTGCATGCGAGAAGGAGAGGGAGGGAGGGAGGGAGGGAGAGAAAGAAAAAAAAGGTGTTTAGTCTCGCCACATGGTTAGAGGCGCAGCGGCGTAGTTCCTCGTGTGGGTTGTCTCTACACCCTGTGAGAATTATAACGGAGCCATGACTGTGTTCACGCCGTGAGAAAACTGCAGCTCCCATGGAGAAGTAACTCGGCAGCAGAGGAGCCTCCCCTAGCCGGCAGACACGGAGCGACGTGTCTGCCAGTATGAGACCCGCTGCAAAGAAAACGGAGAGTCACAACAAAGCAATTGGACAAGGCATGGGAATGGTAATTGATGCAAGACTTCCCGTGTGTTTATGGACAGTTAATTAATGAAAGGGTGTCCGGTCTCGCTCCGGAGGCTGACCGTTTATGTGAGTGTTGCAGGTGTGGGAACAGTATTTAGCGCACGTCAGTATTGCAAAATGATGAATATGCGATACCCTCAGATGAACATAATGAATATTCTTTTTTATTATTGTATATCGTCATGTACGTGCCACTAAAACGTTCATCTGGATTGATTTGAATTCTTATCTGGACTGTTTCTCAAAGGCCACAGAGATTTTTCGTCCTGGTCTCAGAATGTTTCATTCATTCTTACCCCTTAAGTGTTTGCTAATATTTATACCTATGTCCACCAACAGGTTTTAAATACTTATTATTGTATTACATAATTAATCATCTATTTTCTCTTCTTATCTTTTTAATTCTTTGTAAGCAAGTTTTTTTTTTCTTTTTACAGTTTTCTGAATTTTAACAAACCAAAACAGTAAAGGAATTCCAAACGAACACTAGAAAATCCATAGAAATAAAAAATTATAAAAAAAACTCAGTAGGTCGCTGAAGTGGTTAGGAATTCTGGAATGCGTACCAACCACCTGATCTGTGAACCAACCAACCAACCAACGGGACGAAGAAAAACATTAATCCTCACAAGAAAATGTATCAAACGCCTTCATCCGGTTAGTTTTGCGTAGTTTATCCAGTGACGCCTCGCCTCGTCCCTGCTGGAGCCAAGGCCGCCTCTCATCTTCGCCAGGTCTTCCCTCCCGCTGGCTGTCCTTCCTCGCTAATGTGAACAACGAGGCGACTCAGACCATGTGACCAGAGGAAGGCAAGAAGGAGTGGCGGTAGTTCTCCAGTCTCAAGGTTCTTCCCTCAACACGGCATCCAAGGGAGTCTTCAGCATGCAACCCCGATTCCTCCTTACAGATCCTAAATGGAGCGAGTGTTTCCTTTACTGTCGTCTCTCTTGATTGAGTTTATGACGCTTTTTTTCTTTAGTCACAAAGGTTAAAGGGTTATATTGTTTACGATTCACTGCAGGGTCGTATTCTTTAACGCTTTGGGATTTTATTGGGACTAGCGTTCAGAGGATACAAAGATTAGAGAGATTTTCATCAATGTTTTGTATCAATGACGTTGAATCTTTGTCAAACTATCACTAAAATCATGGAAAAATGCTTAAAAGTTTTAGTAATTTCCACCTAAGGACATTTTTTTTTCAAAGGCGAATATCGTTCTTATAGATGTTTTGTATTAATGAAGCTAAATTCCTTATCAGACCATCACTGAAATTACAAAAACGCCAAGGTAACACTCAGCAATTTCTACTGAAGAGGACAGAGAAATGTTTAAGAACACAAAGCCATCTGATCCTCTTCTGTCAAAACACTTCTACAAACATTAGGGAAATTTCCATCGATGTTTCGTATCAGTGAGTCAAAATATCACTAAAATCACTGAAAATTTTTTGAAACCCTTATTAACTTCCATTTTTTAACGGCCACATAGATTATCGTTCTCATAGATGTTTTATATCAATGAAGCTAAATCCTTATCAAGCTATCCCTGAATTCACAAATAAGCTAATGGAACCCTTAATAATCTCTGCTGAAGCCTGTTAAATAAAAATCGAAGAGAGAGGACGGAGAAATATCTAAGAACACAAACCCATCTTGTTCTCTTCTGCCAAAACACTTGTGTATCATTTATCGTGAGTAATAGTGAGATCATTACCACCATTCATGTTGCAGCCATGATTGTAAAAGTAAGGCTCTATTTGTCACATTAAAGAGATTACAATTGCCACCATTAGCGAATATCCTTACCCATTAGTGTTGTAACTATAATTATAAAGGTAAGTATCCATTGTCTATTCATCAGATAACAGAGAGTACTATTAGTGTACACCATTACCTATTCGTGTCGTAAGTGTGATTATACAGTTGTGGGATAGCATTGATAAAACTGGCAATGGAGAGTGTCTGATGTAATATGGGCGTGGAATGGTGTAATCAACTGTGTCCTCTTACCATACATGCGTGTCTCTCTCATCAGATGGCGGGTTGAAAATAAAAAAATAAAAGACAAAAATCCTGTGACGCTTCAGCCCACATTGCGGCCAACTCGTCCTTCCTGACCACTACCTCCTCCTCCTCCTCCTCCTCCTCCTCCTCCTCCTCCTCCTCCTCCTCCTTCCCCTGCGTCTTGCTGTAAACAACACACCCCCGCAGAGGGAGAAGGAGAGCAAAAACTGTTACGATATTAGAGTAACACGGAACTAAATGGGAGA
>NC_059269.1:15561128-15611128 GCF_017591435.1 Portunus trituberculatus
TATATTACTATCATCACCATTACTATCACCACCAACAACAACTCCACCAAGACTAACAAAACCATCCTTTTATCCATCCCAGCATCATAATTTCTTCACATCAGCGAAAGTGTCAGTCACTTCCGCCCTTTGCGAGATACAGCCCCGTCCCACTACGTCACTGGCGACCCAGCTTATCAAGGGCAGTGGGTCACTCCGCCGGGCCGAGATGTGACCAGCACTCCAAAGATGCGACGTGATGCAAATATCCCTCGTAGCCTCGTACATTATTCCTCTCATGGGTCTTGAGGCACCGTGTAGAGGTGTCAAGTGTCAAATGGCCTTATCGTTTGCAAAGTCACCTCTTCTTTCTCCATTCCCTCAGATCTTGATACCACACGCATCACTAGCCACCAGTAAGATTCCCTTTCCTTGACTCGCGAGGGGGTTCGATGTGGACCCACCTTTGCTGAGGTCTCGTGTTGCAGAATAAGTTGCGTGTTTGCTTGTCGGTGGCTCGTGTTGGTATGTGTATGTATGTGGGTCTGATTGTGTGACGCTTGGCAGGTTGTCACACGTGCATTCTGGCACACATACACACACATACAATTCTTTCTTGGTTGTGCTCCTCTTTCCTACACTTAACATAGACTTACATGTGCTACACTTTATCTCATAGCCTACACTAACCTCTCATCTTTTTTCCCCTTTCCTTTCATTTCATTTTCCTTCTTTCCTCATCCCGCCCCGCCATCCATTCTTTCCCTCCCTCTCAGTTGGTGTTATACTCTCCTTTACCTCAGAGTCTTTCCTTCACCTATGGTCAGGTAGCCCTTAACGGGACACCAGGTAATACAAACAAACTTTTTCCACGACAAAAACTGCCAAGAATGCTGGAGAAAGTCAGGATGTTGGGGTGTCGGGTGAGTGTGAAGGTCGCTCGCTCTAAACCCTGCTGGACCTCCTTACCTCTCCTCCTGTTCTTTGCCTACTCCTCCTCCTCCTCCTCCTCCTCCTCCTCCTCCTCCTCCTCCTCCTCCTCCTCCTCCTCCTCCTCCTCCTCCTCCTCCTCCTCCTCCTCCTCCTCCTCCTCCTCCTCTCTTAGTCTCAAACTTCCACCTTTCTCCCTTGTTCTCTTTCTTCTTCTATTCGTCTTCTTCCTCTTCGTCTTCTACTTCATCTTCCTCCTCTTTCTCTTTCTCACAGTGTTCCTCTTCTCTTCCATATCTCTCAACACAATCTCCTCCCTTCATGCCGTCGTCCTCCTCTTCCGTTTCATCATTATTATCATCACCATCGTAGTCATCGTCCTCATTCATCTCCTTTCTTCCCGATCCCCGCGAACCTTGTCCTCACCCTCTGGAACAATTAACGAGGCGTATTGTGTCTAAAGCCATTTAATTGTCCCTCTAATTACGCCATTAAGAGATTTAGTACCACAAGATCCCAGCGTGGTGAGGGTATAAGGCTAATGTAGCATTCCGACCACATACAGAATTGCGTCATAACTCAATGCTAAACATCGCACCACCGCCTGTCTGTCATTTCATTGCGAGAGGTTTGGCCCATCTGATCGGCGCCTCCTCGCACCAACCCATAATTAAGAGTCATCACGCGTAGGGAATGAGAGAGACTCCGCTACATCTGCCTCTTTTCCCTTAGAGAGGCAGCCAGACAATCTAGGACCTGATGAGGCGGTGGCTGGAGAGATTCGAAAAGAGTCTGGCAGGATTTGTTATACTGTAGACGTGTGCTTTGGTTAAGTCATGGCATTTGGTTAAGTCATTGTGTAGTCGGCTTACGCGAGTGTTGCAAGAAAGCTCGTGCCCCAGGTTCCTCTTGGACGAGTTCTTGTACGTGTATTTGAAGTAAGATGTCCGCATGGACCTCCTCCGTCGACCGACCTTGGCACGCCTCCATTGTTACACGCCTGATTATATTCCATTGTGCCATCAGACAGCGGAGCTCGGCCCGTTGTCGGACACTCGACCTGACCTCTCATCTCCGCGTCAGGCAGGTAAAAGTGAAACCCTGAGATGGGAAAGAAGTAGAGAATGTACGTACTTAACACACCATAGGGCTGTGTCTCGGCGTGAGTAGCCTTGGTCCCGGCTGTACCAGTCCCCGACAGGACACGTCAGGACGCTGGCATTATCCTAACACTCATGACTTCGTGCACGAGATCAGAAAAACACGATTGACAACACACTGGGGCGTGAAAGGAAGCTCAGTCAAACAAACCTTCGGACAATAGATGTTTCACTTTACACTCTTATTTAAAGACCCAGGGGATAAAAACTGGCCTCATTTTCAACTTCAGAGATGTCAAGGTGACGGCAAGAAGCGGGAGGCGCCACCTGTCCCCCCGTCGGCGCCACACCTGCCCTGAGAGAAGAGTGTGGACATCAAAGTCAGTTTACACTTGCCGATTCTTTGCACGTCACACATCCTGTTAGCGTAAAGGAAGGAAATCCATTCTTCTTTGCATTTTTTTCCTCTTTTTGACGTAAGAGTGGTTCCGGTCAAGGGCAACAAAAAAACTTATAAAAAGGAAGCTCAATGGAGGCGCCAGTCCTTTAGAAGAGAGACAGGAAATCAAGCCAAAAAATATACGTTGAAATCTCTATTTTTTCACCCTATGCTTCTTTTTCTCTCTCTTCTACTTCACCTTCTTTTCTAACACATGGAATTACTTTTAGATCCTAGAAATATTACAGTTCATTCCCTTTTTCCTTGTCTTAGTTTTTCTCGGTGTATATTTTTCTTTAACACTCCAAGAATAAGCAATTAATCATGTGGCTCTGATGAAGGGCCACTGCCTGATGCCATGTACTTATCATAGGCGCTCAGTACACATGCAGGAGGGAAGGTACGCCTCTATCTGCCCTTTATCTCGACAAAGAATAATGGGAGCCTCGCAGGGGTAAGGCGCACACTGTACAAATCGGGTACGTTTGAACCGTGCCGTGTGTGTGTGTGTGTGTGTGTGTGTGTGTGTGTGTGTGTGTGTGTGTGTGTGTGTGTGTGTGTGTGTGTGTGTGTTAGTCAATGTAGGGTTTTTATTCTAGTATAATTTAATAGCTTCTAGTCAGATGAGAGAAATGTAATTATTTTTTTCAGAGGAATTACTAAGCACAGGTATTTGAATCATAAACACGGTATTAATTAGTCGACATGAGTTTACGGATGAACACGAATGCTACTTTAGAATATCTTGTTTTTACATACACTCGTAACCCACAAATATCACTGGCAAATATAATTGGTGTTAATAGAAAGAGTACTTGAACAAACATGCTACTAAATCCGTCTTTATCTGCAATATAGCATTGTAGTAGAGACCGCTTTTGTGTGTCCTTTTCTCTTCCTTTTTACTCTACGTTTAGTAACACTGACAAACTTAATTTACCAAGGACCACTACCATCCTTGCCCTTTTAATTTAATGCTGTGGTTTGTTAACATTTACAGCACGGCAAAAAAAAAAATGTGATAATAAGTTACAGGAGTAGAAAAATAAAAGAGACAACTGAAGGTAAATTTGATCTTCTCTACAGTACAAGGTCTGTTTGTACTTTAATACAGAAAAAAAGGTAAAATACGTAGATTATCATGGAGAACTTTGCTTAGTATTGCTCATTTCAGAAAATATTTAACCATATGTAAAGAAGAATGCAAGAAATTTATATGCTGAAGATGATAGATGGAAATTATTGGGTATTTTTTTTTTTCATTCAGGGGCTGCCAAGTGTAGGGCTAACAATTTTTTGCAGCTTCCCTTATATTCTTATGGTATTAACTTATCATACTTTACTGCAACAAATCCATTCTCTTTGTCTCGATGCGAAGATGGTAATGTATGTTATATTTCCATGCCGTTTCAGAACCACGTCACTTACTGTTCAAATCGTTGCTCAGTAAAAGAAAGAAAATGCCTCGTGTGTCTTTTAACCTTACATTTTTACTAACCACTAAACAATAGGACTTTTTTCTTAGTTTCAAGGAGAAATTTACAAAAGTGATTAATTCCTGTACCGTGTTTCTTTTTCTTTCTTTTTTTTCAAGATATATGCGAGGTGCTTCATGCAGGCTTGTGAAGAGAGAGAGAGAGAGAGAGAGAGTGTGTGTGTGTGTGTGTGTGTGTGTGTGTGTGTGTGTGTGCGTGTGTTGTCCTCGCCATTATAATTACAGACAGTTTTAGTTACGTTGCCATGCGCATCAGTATTACATTCCTTTACATCAGTTCTGCCATTCATTGTACACTAGTCCTCAAATTCACTGTTATTCTTTTCCTACTCTAAAGGGCGGATGTTTTATAATGTTCTTCTGTAGCATGTGTCGTTGTTCTTAATAACCTACATTAGTTCTGCTGTTTCTTCTTATGCATATGATCTGAAACTTTTCCTAGTCTGAATAAGGACTTTTTTTATTCAACATACCAGCGAGTGACTTAAGATAGATAGCCAGTGTGTGTGTGTGTGTGAGTGTATTTTTCTTTTTCTTCCTCTTCTTTTTCTTTTAGCCATGCCTCTTATTTTAGTATTTTCTCACTGTTTTCTTAGTATCTGCCTTGCCACAGTGTTGATTATGATGTGTGTGTTTAAGTCTTATCCTCTCCTTTCTTCCATTAGTACATGTAGTCTGCCTAACGTTTTCTTCCCATGTTCCTAGATATATGCAGTCTTATTTATGCGCTATATCAGTGTAGCATTCTGGAATTTGTCATTCTCTCCACTATCTTGCTGATGTGAATTAAAAGGATTCTCTCTTATTTTTTTTCCAGTTACAAATACTCATACTTCACAGAAGGTAAGCAAGAGTGCACATCGTTGTAGTGTTTGTGTGTAGTTCCTTCGCTCTGTTGGTTCTTTGTGTGTGGATGTTTGAGTGTCGCCTTCTAAGGATCGCCAGGTCTCGTGGTTTGTTTTGTCTTGTTCTTTCCTTTGGTCAGAGGCGAGGAAAGAAGTTTGTACGTGTCTGACAGGCATTCGTGAAGTTGTTTGTGGTGGTTGTGGGAGGTTGTGGTAATGGTAATAGTAGTAGTAGTGGTTCATTATTATTATCACTACTACTGCTACAACCACCACCCTGCCAACACCAATATTACTACCACCACAACCACCACCACCTCTACGACCCATTATCCTAAGCCTACGCTGTGGCGCTATGGAGTTGAGTCATCTAAAGCCGCGGTCCAGAAAGATACGATGCTCTGGGTGTGTCAAGGCCGTTCCAGGATGAAGATAAATTACTCGTACACAGCAATAGGTTATGTTTGTGAAAGCGCCTCCTTGATTAGATAAACAAATAGGTTGAGGCCAGAGGACCATGTCTGTCAGGCGCTGTGAGGCAAAGATTCAGCTGTTGGAAGTGCTGTTGCGTGTGAGTCCAGCGTCCATGTCTGTCTCTTATTTGTTTTTATTGGAGGATCTGAATAAGCTGATCCTTTCATGAAGATACAGAAGGACTAACTAATTCTTTTACTAATTGACTTTATAATGACAGTGTTTACAGAATTGGGAGGGAGTGTTAAGTGTCTCTGTGCCTCGTGTGTTTTAGGAGAGGAGCTGAATAAATTTATCCTTTCTAAAAGCTGCAGAAAGACTGACGAATCATTTTACTAATTGACCTCATAATGATAGTGTTTATATTATTTAGAGTGTGTACAGAGTATCTAAGTCTTGTGTGACGTAGGAGAGGAGATGAATAACTTGATTCTTTCTAGAAGATACAAAAAGACTGACTAACCCTTTAACTGACTCCATAATGAAAGTGTTTATATTACTGGGAGTGTGTACAGAGTCTCTAAGTTTTATGTCTTAGGATAAATGAATAAGTTGATCCCTTCTAGAAGATGCAGAAAGATTGACTGCCCCCTTCACTACCAGACCCCATAATCACCAAGTGTTTATGTATTTATTATTGCGCTATTGATTCCCAAGACATTCTGCAGGTTAGACAAGACAATATTAACCAGTCATATATTTTTTTTTCTCTGTCTCCATGCAAACATTCCTTCACGGTGATGTGAATACAAAGCAAGGGACGATTCTAAAAGCAAAAGTAACCAAAACCGACAGTTGGATCACCGTCAGCAGCCCTGCAGACGATGATGTATAAATGAGCAATACTTCATCTCGCACCGCCTTGACACACACACTCACTCCTCGGGTACACGGCTAATCACAGCTCCCTTACTCGTCTCCACTGCATTTTACGATCCCCTTAATGAACGTTTCATAATCATCATTTGCGAAACTATTTACCACCTGAGACTTTCACAAACACCTTCAATTTCTCAGACGATTCGGTAGCCAATCTCTCACACATGTTCCCTCACAGTCCTCCCCCGTCCCGTAAGACCACTCGAGTCCCTTTTAGCAAACACGTATTGTACCTTTCTCCTTTAAAATTACCTTGAATCTATGTAAATAATGGATGTAGTAGGTGGGTGATATAAATAATGCATAAACAAGCTGGATCCCTTTGTCTCACCGATGACCAGACTCAACATGGGTTCGTGTGTCACATTCGTGTAAAACCTTCCCAGTCAAGGCCGAGCCGCTGGTTTAGGAAATGCCTCCATGCACGCACCGCCGATACAAACTGACAAATTATGATAAAAAGAAGCCATATTGCTATTTATACTCATACTTTCCTCCGTGTATGTCTGCGTGTGTATGTGTGCGTGTATGTGTTTGTATGTGTATGTGTTAGCAGACTGCCTGAAGGCCGCGGAGTGACACGAGAAAGCTAACAAGCACCACGTGGAGGCGCATGACTAACAGTGTCTGCAGAAGGACGGTGACTCATTGTGTGAAATCAACACGGGAAGTAGATCTGGAGGAAGGAGACAGAAAAAAAAATACCGCTTGATGCGCTCTGTTCGCGGGAACCAATATTTGTCCAGGATATTGTGAGTTGGTGCGTGACTCTCCTCACCTCTCTTCCCCTCAAGGCAGGAGTCACGTTGTGGTGACGGAGAGATGATAAAACTTTGACATAACCTGAGGAATTCCTAGCCTCGCCTCCTCGTGGCGGTGACTTTAGTCCTTCACATCCGACCTAATGAGAATGGCCGCTCCTTTGTTGTTTTCACTTTCACACACAGCTGCTGCGCGCCCCAAGAGAAAGGTGGGTCCCATCGTGGTCACCTGGAGGCTTTATTGTCATCTCTCAGGTGAGGAGCAGCGCGCCAAGTCTTCATGAGCGCCTCTCTCTGCCCGCCGCGCCGAGTGGGTCAAGGACGAGGGCTCTTCCTCCTGCCCGAGGCACCACCGCCCCACTGCCTTGTCGGTGCCGCTGCCGCCTCCCTTCTGCGTTGTTTGCCTTACTAAGCTTCTTATAAAAACACAATTGCTATTTTTCAGTCAGCGGGACAATTTTCCTCATATTCATCGTAGTATCGTCTAAAAAACCGCTTTTCTCTCCCTCCCTTCACTTGTGCTTTTTTCCCCCTTTTTTTTCTCATCACACGCGTTAAATTTCAAGGATGTACGGTACACGGCATTAGAGCCAAGTGCCTTTGGAGGAAAAGCAAATAACGGAAGTGTACCTGTTGCTTGCACAGGTCTTACCGAGGCGTACAGCACGTATAGAGGCGTACAGATACGTGCCATTATGATACACGATACTTCAACTACCTAGCAATCTTGTGAGAGTGAGGCGTATTATTAGGAGTTATCCGCTGGCCGTCATTCTGTGCCCACATGTGATCAGGTGGGCCAGGTGAAAGTCGCCTCGTAATGCTGCCGTGATGATGGGCGTGTCCTGTAGGCCTACGTATGGGCCTCCCCCCCACGACGCGGCGCTGTATTGCCCTCAATAAACCAGACTTTCCCCTCACCACGGCCGGGCTTCTGGGCCAACTTTCTCTTTTTTAGACCTTCAACGGCGTTTCCTGCCGACAGCCAGTCCTTGTGGTCCGCTACGCTCCCCCCTCCTCCCGCCTTCTCTCCTTCTCTCCCTCCTTCTCTCCCTCCCTTTCTCCCTCTCACCCCCCATTCTTCTCTCCCATTCCTTCCCTCCCTCTCATCCCTCCCACTGTCTCCTTCTCTCCTTCCTTCTCTCATTTTCTCTCTCCCACTGTCTCCTTTCCCTCCCTCTCTCCCTCCCATCCCCCATTACCTCCCTTCCTCTCTCCTTACTGTCTCCTTCTCTTCCTGCCTCCTTCCCATTCCTTCTCTTCTTCCTCTTTTCCGTCTCTGTTTCTTTATATATCTCCTTTTCTCCTTCCCTTCTATCCTTCTCTCCGTTCCTCTTCCTGTCCCTCTCTTCCTTTCTCCTTTTTTCTCCTTCCCTTCGTTGTCCTTCTTTCGTCTTACTTGTTCTCTCCATCTTTCCCTCCGTACTTCCTTCTCATCCGTTCTTTCTTCCTCCCCCATTCTCTTCTCATCATCATCATCATCTTCTTCTTACAACAAGTACTATACGTAAACAAACTGATATTCTCCCTTATAAGTCCTCTCTCTCTCTCTCTTCTCTCTCTCTCTCTCTCTCTCTCTCTCTCTCTCTCTCTCTCTCTCTCTCTCTCTCTCTCTCTCTCTCTCTCTCTCTCTCTCTCTCTCTCTCTCTCCACCTTCGTCTTCTTCCCTTTCTCCTCCTCTCCTTACCTGCCTTTCCACTTTCCCTCCGTCCCTCTCTCCCTCCCTCTCCCCTCCCTCCCACCCTCTCCCCTCCCCTCCCTCCCTCTCTCCCTCTTCCCATTTCTTCTAATGTTCCTTACCATCTACTCCTTTTTTTTCCTTTCCCTGTCAGATGCTATTGCCCCATAGCCTTCTCTTTCCCATTGTGTCTCTATCTATCTCTCTGTCTTCTCTCTCTCTCTCTCTCTCTCTCTCTCTCTCTCTCTCTCTCTCTCTCTCTCTCTCTCTCTCTCTCTCTCTCTCTCTCTCTCTCTCTCTTCTTTCTCTCTTTATTTTTTCTCACTTTCTATTAATTCACTCACCTTGTTTTTTTCTTTTTCCTCTTTTTTCCTTTTTTTTGTCTATTCTTCTTTTATTCTCTGTCAAATCCCTTACTTTCATTGTTATTTTCATCATCATAATCTTATTTGTCTCTTTGTCGCATCTCTTAATACATTCACATACTACACTATTACTACTACTACTACTACTACTACTACTACTACTACTACTACTACTATACGTTTTCCTTCATGCCTCGCCGTTTATTTCTTTCTTTCTCCCCTCTTCCCGAACTGACGTGACCTACAGAAGGGAAGAAAGAGAGAGAGAAGCAGGGGATCTAGAAAGCCAAGGTGATTTATCTAGAAGTCGCGCGGTTGGTCTGCGTCTGCGTTTTGGATGGGAATGATTCACGCCGCCGTAACATCGCAGTATCATCCTGCTGGCGAGTTTCATCACACTGCCACGTGCAAGTTTAAAGCCCGTTTTCAGAAATGTTTTGCTCTCTCACCACGATCATTTTGCAAGGCCACACACACGACTAGCCAGGTTTTCAAGAGTGTTTTTCCCTTTGATAAACTAGAAATATTGCCAATTCATCTCCAGAAACATAAAAATACCCTTAAAAACACGAGTATTCAATTTTGGTTAATTCTTTACTATTCTTTAAGGGAACCAGCATTTCAAGTGGACCTTTTTTTTTATATATTTTGTTGCCCTTCGTTGATTTCCCTCCTGCATAAGAATAAAAACTGCAGCCTTTTGAAAGCAGCGATGGTGAGGGAGCAAAGCTTTTCAGAATACAAGCCCAAGTGTTACGTACGGCTGTAGCGTAATGACAGACGGGGACACTCTTGGATATTGTTGTTTTGTTCTATTTTTGTTGGATCCTTGTTTTATTGATTTATTTTTATCTTATATTTATTCTATATTTATTTTTCTTCCTTTTTTTACTTCTATACTTGATAACGCATTTTTTCGTTACGTTTTTTTTTTTTTTTTTTTTCGTAGGAAAAATATATTGATGTATGTGGTCGTGTGTGTGTGTGTGTGTGTGTGTGTGTAGAGGATGACAAAAAGAAAATGTGTGGCAGGAATGAACAGATTCTTCTCTTTTGTTTGTATGAATTCGTTCTGATTACTAATGAGATCCTGTTTGGGTGTCCTCTATTCTTTTGGCATGCTTTTCCAGTGTAGTGTTGGCTGTATAGGGAGGAGAGAGGAGGGAAAACTACAGAACACGTGTCACATTACTAAAACAAATGTATCCATGAGAATGATAGGTAAACAGGGTAAACAGATGGATATGTTTCATGTAAGGACCTAATCTGAACTACTACCACTGCTACTAAAACGATGGTCTTGGAATTAATCACGCGTCTCAATAGGGAGCAGTTAATTGTTTCATCTCGACGGTTCTTAAGACTTGTTAATTTTGATATGTGTGTATCGCCTCGTGCATTCTATTCTTTTTAACCTTTTAACCTCTTCAGTACCAGGACACGTTTTCATATTCTTTCTGGTTACTATTTGGTGTTTTTATACAGCTTCAAAAACGAATGTGGATATAGAAATAGTCTTCTGACCTCCATATACCCTTCCTAATGTAAATAAAATCGTCTAATCATACCCAAAACTGAAAGTAAAAATGCGTCACAGTACTGGAGGGGTTAACTGTTGTTCTTTCTTAATTACTAATCACTTTCGAGGCATCTTTACTTGTTCTACAGCCGCCTGCAATCTTGAAACTGAGTAAAAATTGCAACATACGTATATTTCCTATAATCTACTCTCTTGTTCTCAGTACTGTTAATTGTTTCCTATTGCTGTGATAATCTTGAAGTAAGTTACGTGGCTTTATAAGGGAGAGGTTTAAGCATTCCACCCTGACAGTTCCAAAGGCGTGTTGCTTTGATCAGAGTGTATCGCCTCAAAGCAGGGCGTTTCACTTGTGTTGCCTCACGCCAGGGTGTAACCACAGCAAACTCGGTGCACTGAAATACTAAGCGATTGAACTGGAAAATGTAAATAAATCTGAGCTTCGAGAAAGAGGAATAGTGTTAAGAGTTGTATGTCTGGGTCAGTACATGTGTTATCCTCAATTGTTGCTTTATTTTCTAAGGTTTTGTCGTAATTTTGATAACTTTTCTTATTACTTTACAAACTTCACTTTCTTCAGTTTTCAATTTGTTAGGTCATGCATGTTTGTTTTTCATCTTTTGTTTTCTTTCATTTCTTTTTTTTTTTTTCTTGCCGTTGGATTTAGTGTTTTTTTTTTTTTTCTCTATTTTGGTCTTCATACATTACCAAGATCCCGTTCATCAGTGTATCAGTTTGTTAGGCCATGTTCGTTTCTTCGCAATCCCCTCCCTCCCTCCCTTTTTGTGTATGTAGGTAACAGTTATACTCTCCGTTAAGTGACGGTTTAAGAAGAAAAAGTGTGAGTGAAGTATACAAGGCCTTTCATATCAAGTTTGTCACGGCCACCAGAGAAACGAAGAAACTGAAATATGACGCTGGAAAAAAAAAAAAAAAGCATCATTCCGATAGAGAACAGAAATGCAGTAGCTAGGCGTGGCTGAGATCTGTGTGGTAATGGAGGTCAGGCAGGGAGGGAGGGAGGGAGGCAGGCAGGGAAGCAAGCTGTGGTCTGGGCTGGCCTTATCTTGTATAGCCATTCTACGGTACCCTGCTTGCCATCCTCACTCCTACGCCCACTGTTGGCCTCTTTCCCTTTGTCTCAGGAGTGGCTGGGGAAACTTAAGGAGGGTGGTGGGATGGTGGAGGGAAAAGAAAGGTGGGGCCTGACGCAAGGAGCTTGGAGGGGGGAATGGGGAGGGGAATGGGGGGGGGGAGGAAGGGGCGCCACGGCAGCAACACGATGATCCCTCACGGCCAAGGTCGGCGAGAGCGGGTGGCCTACTTCCCGACCGCGCCTCCCTACGGCGTTTCACTTTCGGTTTGTTGTCTCACTTTCTGACGATTGACTCACCCTCAGCGGTCAGAGTTTCAAGGGGATCCGCGCCTCGACTCCCGGCACACGTCTCTGGCTGTCCTTGGCGGGAGGAGCGCAGGAAGAAAGTCGAAGGGGGGAAAAAATACCCCCAACAGTTAGTGACACAGTTAAGACTCGGCAGATGGCAGGAGAGAGAAGCTTGGGCGCCACTGATGCCGTAACGAGGAGAGGCAAGGCAAGAGGCGGGGAAGGAGAAGGGAGGGGGTAGCAGGGAGATAGAGAGGAGGCAGGAGGGAGATAGAGAGTTGTCAGAGAGAAGGGAGACCATTCTTGTGTGAGGAAAGCTAGTGAGACAGAGAGAGAGAGAGAGAGAGAGAGAGAGAGAGAGAGAGAGAGAGAGAGAGAGAGAGAGAGTGTAGTAATCAGATACAAGGGCGTAAAGTGAGTTACTCCGCGTGCTAGTGAAAGATTATTAGGAAATGTGTTTAGTTTTTTTTTTTTTTTTTTCTCACTCACTACTGCCCTGAATGAACCACCTCGCTGATATTTGGCCTGAGTGAGCACTGAGTGTGTTTTTGGCTCGAGTCCCGTTGTGGAGCGAGTCACTCAAGGAAATATTCTTTGATTCAAGTGTTTGTATCAGTCGCTGTTTCGAGGACACATCACACTACTACTACTAATAATAATAATAATAATAATAATAATGATGATAATACTGATGTTGCTGCTGCTACTACTACTACTACTACCACTACTACTACCACTGCTACTACTAAATAAAAAGAAAATAAGAGAAGAGGAAAAAATAGAAGAAAAGCGAAATGAAAAGAATAAGGAGAGAAACAGAGAAACAGAAAGACCCAATATAATAGACACAATTATTTAGAAATTTAAAACTACTACAACTACTACTACTACTACTACTACTACTACTACTACTACTACTACGACCACTACTACTACTACTACTACCATTACTACTATCATCTCCGTCTCCCAGGCAAAGTTGACACAAGAAGCAGCGCAATCAAGCAGTTGAAAGAAAAAAGTGAGACAGAATAGACGTGAACGAAATCGCACCTTCACTTGACGCTTTGACCATTTCCACTTCTTCTGTGACTTAGTACTGGAGCCTTTGAACTTACCATTACTTTTTACCACGCTATGCTCGAGACACACAGCGGCGAAGCTCTTGTAGGAACGAAGTGGCTCCGCTATTGCCTGACTGGGTGCCGATGTCAAGAGCGAAATCGTTTTTTTGAGCGCAGAGAGAGAGAGAGAGAGAGAGATGCTAATTCAATCTAGACGTTCAATAACCAAAAAAAAAACTCTATAGACACATAACTAGCGAACTATTATTCAGAGACGCACCATTTATGTTAACCTGATATCTGGAACATTAGCAGCGCCAGTGATAGAAACTTTAAAACATCTGTAATACTGAACTAGCCTCTGATTTCGATTCTCTTCCCTTTTACTTTTGAAAGCGGAACTCACCAGGTGTTTTCCTTCCTACCTCCATTACGTGTCCTTGGCCTGCCTCCCTCACACGCAATAACAAGATCTTGGGATTTCAGGACATGTTTGGTGACGATATAGATTATGGAAGCAAAGTTAAGGTCTCATAAATTACGTAAGATACATATTGACAGGATGACACAAGCCTGGCATACCTAAAGGAGGATTACGAGAGCACGAGGATTCAGGCTGCACACCTAACGAAAGCTGAGTTAAGTCCTTGGTGCTTGTAGAGTTGGATACGTCTCTGAGTCTTACCAAGAGGCTTTCAACTGGTTCTAGCAGAAGTTACTAGGATTTTCAAAGGTGTTCTCGTGACTATTAGCAGTTTTATGAGTATTTTGCATTATTGATGGCAAAAACACACATGATAACCCGAGTAATCAGTCATTTCCACTGACTCTAAGCAGGTTCTTTTGTGGCTTTTCAAACGTGTTTTCATTATTCTTTTTTTTCAGTTTTAACAAAATATTCCGTGTTGTTAATGGTAAACACATCGATGACAACCTGAATAACCTCTATGGACTCATAACAGGTTCCAGTGAAAGTTACTGTCGTTTTCAATTGTTTTCATCGACCAAGTTGTAGTTTAACAAGTAATCTACACCTTCAATTAGAAATGCACCGATGAGAACCCGAATGATCATCTTTAAGGCCTTTTATGGAATTGTTGATATTAAGGATGTTCTCACGATTCTAGAGGTACTTAAAAAAAAAACATGGGAACTCTATAAATAATCTCTGTAGACTTTGAATACACTTTTTTTTTATCAGATCCCAAACCGATAAGGAAAAAGACCACAAACCAATAAGGAAAACGGACCCCACGTCATCACCATAGGTAGAATCCATGCCATTTATTGGAACCCACTAGTAAACGGGTCTGTCCACCTGCCTTGAGCTGGGTCGAGCCTCCTGTGTCGTCTACCTTGATGAGACCACCTGAGCTTAGTTTTATTTACTTAATTTGCTATTTTTTCCCACCTCGTCATATAAATAGAATTGTACATTGATCAGTTATGTCAATGAATGTAACTGGCTCTTGGTGACGTATGTGGATGTTTCTGTTTGCGTGTTTGCATGTGTTTGTGTGTGTTTGCGTGTACTGCGCTGGCCGGGAAAGGAGGTCAGCCGTGCGAGGATTACTAATAAGATCAAATTGTGTGCTTTTTTAGGAACCTCGAATACTGTGCTACATTGTGTGTGTGTGTGTGTGTGTGTGTGTGTGTGTGTGTGTGTGTGTGTGTGTGTGTGTGTGTGTGTGTGTGTGTGTGTGTGTGTGTGTGTGTGTTCATGCCTCCATCCCATATCATCTGTAAGCTTACCTATTCATGAAGGCTTGAATAGTCGACCTCTAGGCTTATTTCTTGGAGGCTTAGGCGGTCAGTTTCTGCCTGTGGTGGTGGTGAAGGCAAGTTTTTATTTTTTTTTTTTTTTTTTTTTTTTTTTT
This sequence comes from Portunus trituberculatus, assembly GCF_017591435.1. Taxonomy (NCBI): domain Eukaryota; kingdom Metazoa; phylum Arthropoda; class Malacostraca; order Decapoda; family Portunidae; genus Portunus; species Portunus trituberculatus. The sequence continues at coordinate 15,575,936 of NC_059269.1, forward strand.
TTACCATGTGACGTGAGGAGAGGCTCATGCCATCTCCTGCTGCTCCCGGTGACTCTTACAATGGAGAAATGTTAGAGACAATATGCTGGCGTGAATCAGGTGGTGAATGTGCATGTGATGATAATAGCAACACACACACACACACACACACACACACACACACACACACGGCCCGGTAGCTCAGTGGTTAGAGCACTGGCTCACACACACACAGGACCGGGGTTCGATTCCCCGGCCGGGTGGAGATATTTGGGTGTGTCTCCTTTCACGTGTAGCCCCTGTTCACCTAGCAGTGAGTAGGTACGGGATGTAAATCGAGGAGTTGTGACCTTGTTGTCCCGGTGTGTGGTGTGTGCCTGGTCTCAGACCTATCCGAAGATCGGAAATAATGAGCTCTGAGCTCGTTTCGTAGGGTAACGTCTGGCTATCTCGTCAGAGACTGCAGCAGATCAAACAGTGAACACACACACACACACACACACACACACACACACACACACACACACACACACACACACACACACACACACACACACACACACAGGTAGGCTGTTATAATTACAGTAAGGGTGTGAGGCTTACCGTCTTTCATTTCCCACAGTTACTCCAAACTCTCTTTGTTCTCACCCAGTTAGGCTTAGATATTCTCTTGTTCATTCAAGTAAGCCTCTGTGAGTCTCATTAATCCCTAATAGAGAGTCTTGTGTATGTACTTAAGAAGCAAGTCAGGTACCTAACTGCTTCCTAAGAGGTCGTTGTGGGTTGTGATTCATGTGGCAGCTTGTACAGGCTGGGAACTGATTCTCAATGTGGATTCCATAAGTGGTGGTAGAAACTTTGAGTGTCACGATTTTTGTATGCTGTGCTAGGTATATCTGTGTGATGCTTCAAGTTGTGGTCAGAAGTTAAGTCTGACCGGGGGGAACAAAGGTTATATTTAGAGAAAAGAAAAACACTCCTACCGAAGGTGTCATTGAGAGATTGGTGGAAAATGTGGAACAATGAAAGTATGTGTGCCATGACTTTACTAAAACAAAGAATGAAGAAAACTGATCAGCAAAATGAAAATGAATATGTCATTGACCAAAAGATTTATACCCAGAAACTGATAGAAAATAGAAAGAACACGGTGAAAGTGAATCCGGCATATTACTCGACAACTTACCATTAACATACAAACGCAGACATTGACAAAAAATGACCAGCAAAAATTAAAGGAGACGAACATGTTACTGGGTTGCTGTCCAAGACTTCACAAGCACCCAAGGACCTGCTGTGGCTAATGGAGTCCTTGAAATAAAACGCATCTGCCACATTCCATGATGACAGTGGATGGCTGGAAGCTGGTAGGGAGTTCTGGCGTGACGTCCATTGGTGTAGTATGGATGGTATTACTCTATTCCTGTTTATTCATTCGTCATGAGGGATTCCAGCCGCTTTCTGACTGATTCACCTTGACACTAACCCCGGTCAAGCGGTGTGCGTGGAATCATAACCAGATAATCTTTACACCTGCTGGCTTAAGTGGTGCTATCTGCTGCTGAACACGTACAGTACAGGAAACATAGATGGCATGAAAATGATGGCTTGTGTGTGCGTATATGACAGAGAGAGAGAGAGAGAGAGAGAGAGAGAGAGAGAGATGGGGGTTATATACGCATCCCGTATTACTTATGACTTCTTACAAATTTCCTCATAACATTCCCAGAAGCGGCAAAAAAAGGGGAAAAAAAAACAGACGCACGTACACTTTGAGCTACGAGGTGTGATTCCGGCACTGCGCTACGATCGAAACCTGAGCGCTGTGATGGGACTCATGACGAAGCGTTGCCGAGGTGAGCGCTGCTAGTTTCCATGGGCGTGGGGCCTGCGCTTGTTGGTGCCTAGGGCGGGACGCTGGAGCTTTCTGTGTTTTGTGTTAACCAGGCCGCCGCCCTGCACTTCCGCCGCCTGAAGATTAGATGAAGATAAATCCTGTATTACTTCTACCTCCCCCACTTCTCTCTCCCCTTCCCCACTTCCCCACTCCCTCCCAGCCCTTCTTCCTCGACAGCTCGTGACTTGAGTTGTGGAGGCGGTGCAGCACATTCTAGGGCTAGGCTTCCTGTCCCGCCAGCCTTGTTACACTAGGAAGAAAGAAAAAAACTGCATAATATAGAGGTGAAGGGAAGTAGTAAAAGGTAACGTCAGCTCTTTACTTGATTCTTTTTATATAGAGAGAGGTTGGATGATATGCGGTTGAATCTAATAGTCTAATTCTAGTGTGTTCATTGTGTTTTTTTTTTTATATATATATGAAGGAGACTGGGTAAGGTAAGAGAAACAGGGTGAAAAGAATGATAAAAGGAAGTCTAACCTATCGTGTCCTAGAAGTGAAGAAGTAAACCTGGTGCATGAGTCTTAACCTTTTCAGTACCTTGACGCGTTTCGATATTCATTCTGCTTACTATTTGGCGATTTTATACAGCCTCAGAAACTTATGTAGGGATTAGAATAGTAAAGACTTTGGCCATTAATCTTCTGACCTCCATAAACCCTTCCTAATGTAAATAAAATCGTCTAATCATACCCAAAATTCATGGTAAAAATGCGTCCCAGTACGGAAGGGGTTAAGAAATTACGAAGTTTGAAAAAGATTGGACAAATTTATAGGCTGAAGTGTCAGAAGGCTTAAAATGTCTGATAAAGGAACTGACACGCGAAGGCCTACTGGTTTCCTTTCTGCCTTTTGTTTTTTTGTAGCAGGGAGGAAGACTTGAGGATAAAAACATTAGGGAAAAAAAATTGGCCTCTGTGCGCTCGTGTGTTATAGTTTAGCTTCAGTGACCATTCAAGTACACCAAGGTAATGTTCCACTGAGGAGATCCAGCTGTTAGTCTGTTCCAGTTTAGCTTTAGTGAATATTGTACCACTTAAGACTTCTCAACACAAGACAGTTTCAGTGAAGGCTTTTTTTTTTTTTTTTTTGTCTTTTCTTCCTTATTTTGTGCACAAGTGACATTAAAACAGCAGGAGTGAGTGCAGAGTCAATACGAGTCATTCCCCAGAGTTGAACCATCCTTCGTCCTTTCGACCTCGGCAGTGCGTGTGAGCGTCGCTTCTATTGTCTCCTGGTACGGTGGCAGAGACAGACAAAAAGGTGGCTTACGGGGGTTACCTGGAGATAGACGTAAGGTCACGCACACAAGGCTTTCCTAGGAACAAAACTTAACCGGCAGCCTTCTTTCAGTACCTCCTCCCGACCTCATTTCTCTCTCTCTCTCTCTCTCTCTCTCTCTCTCTCTCTCTCTCTCTCTCTCTCTCTCTCTCTCTCTCTCTCTCTCTCTCTCTCTCTCTCTCTCTCTCTCTCTCTCTCTCTCTCTCTCTCTCTCTCTCTCTCTCTCTCTCTCTCTCTCGCTCTCGCACAAGAGCCAGAAGGAATGACCAAGTTTAGTGTCTTGAGGTATCTCGCAGCATAACGTTTGCTTACCTTGAAGAGAAGCGACATAGCAGGCAAAGGTTTAAAGAGTTCAAGAGTCACTGAGGAGAAATGCTGAGTAAACTGAGTTAGGAGGAAATTGGTCGACATGTTTTTTGCTTAGACCAGTTGAAGTACTTAAAAATAAAGGAAAAAAAAAAAAGAATATTGCAGCGTAAGTGAAACTCGAGTCATGAGCTCATAGATTACTAAACACAAGCCTTACAGTCATTATATCCTACATTCACCTCACTAATCTCAGCGGCATGACCTCGCTCACTCGCTTGTTTCCCGCCACTGGAAGCTTACTGAATGTCATCCTGATCTTTACAAAATGTAGTGGAGAAACAACTGGCCTTTGAAGACTGATTAGCTGAAATGGTTTTGTTTTTCAAGGTGGCAGGAAAGTAAGTGGCATTTGAAGACTAATCAGGTGAAACAGCTGTTGGTATACTTGTTTCTTTTTATGTGGTAAAAAAAAAGAAAGACTGATAAATTAAGACAGTTATTGGTCATTTTTTGCGACTGTGTGTGTGTGTGTGTGTGTGTGTGTGTGTGTGTGTGTATGTAGGCATGTGACAGAGGAATGATTGGCTTTCTCTTCAGATTTATGTTTTATTTGTTGGTCGTTGTATTTTCCCAGTGTAACATGAAAGATACTATTATAATAAGCCTTGATGATTTAATTGCTGATAATTGCTAATGAAAGTCTACATAGTGATTCCATGTTTAATTAGCACCATGTCTTTTAATGTAGATTCTCTCTCTCTCTCTCTCTCTCTCTCTCTCTCTCTCTCTCTCTCTCTCTCTCTCTCTCTCTCTCTCTCTCTCTCTCTCTCTCTCTCTCTCTCTCTCTCTCTCTCTCTCTCTCTCTCTCTCTCTCTCTCTCTCTCTCTCTCTCTCTCTCTCTCTCTCTCTCTCTCTCTCTCTCTCTCTCTCTCTCTCTCTCTCTCTCTCTCTCTCATGTCAGGTAGGCCAGTCAGGAATAAAAAAAATCTATAAAAAAACTCGCTTAAGATCCTTCCTAGAAAAGAAACAGTAGGAGAAGAATCGAGAGAGAGAGAGAGAGAGAGAGAGAGAGAGAGAGAGAGAGAGAGAGAGAACAAGGTTTCCCGCTATTCAAAATTTTCCTATAAGAACAATCACACTATATCAACTCAACGTCCTTGGATCCCACTTGCACTAACCATCACAAATATAATGAGATTCATGCCACACTAATCAGTCCACCATTGTAGTCACGCAGCACATGAGTTAACACGATATAAAACTCTCGCCAACTTAAACTTTCAAGAATAATCACTTTAGCCTGTATCCTCAAAACCATCATTAATATAAGGAGCTTCATACCACAGTAATCAGTCAACCATTGCAGTCACACAGCACATGAATTAACACTATTCTTGAAAGTTTATAGGTTGGCTCCCGCCAACCTATAAACTTTCAAGAATAGTCACGTTACTCTATCTCCTCAAAAGTAACGCTAAAATTAAGAAGATTCATGCCACAGTAATCAGACAACCATTGCAGTCACAGAGCACACGAGTCAACACGAAATAGCATTCTCGCCAACCTAAACTTTCAAGAATAGTCACGTTACTCTACCTCCTCTAAAGCATCGCCAAAATTACGGAGATTCATGGCACAGTAATCAGACAACCATTGCAGTCACAGAGCACACGAGTTAACACGATATAGAACTCTCGCTATCGAAAACTTCTTCAAGTATTCTTTTCTCTTCCTTCTCAATGGCTCCCTTAAACTAATTATCGGAAAATCAAGGCGCTTAATGCCACGGTAATCACGAGTTAACATAAAGTAGAACTCTCGCTAACCAAAATTTTCCTTCAAGTACTTTCTTTTTTTTGTAGCTCCTCAATGGCTACCTTGTACTAAGCATCTCAGTTTTGGTCTCCTCACCTTGTAAATAATAGTATTACGAAATTAGAAACCGTACAGTATAGATCGACGAAACTGGAGTGGGGCCTTCATTTCACAACGAATTTCACCTGATGAGAGTAACAGAAGTGGACTGTCGGTGTTCACATTGTCTCTGCCAGGCAAGTCAGGTCAGGCTTTAAATCAGTGATGAAGGTTGAGACGCCTGACTGTGTTTGTGTACGAGTATGTCCGGTCTCATTTGGCAAAGGAAAGTTATGGTCTAAAATTCTGGTATACACGTAGGTATGTAAGTATGTGTGTGTATATAAAAGCCGCAAATAATGTATACTAAGTGCTTAGTTATCTATTTAGCTATGTTTATTAATTTATTCAACAGCTGCTTCCAAAATTGAAGGAGACACTTTCATTCACAACTGCAAAGTAAGTGTTTATTTATTCATTTATTTACATCTATTTACGTATCTATCTTTCTATCTATCTATCTGTCCATCTCTCTTCCATAACTATTTCCGGCAAGCAAGGAGAAGCTTCTATTCTCGGTTGTAAAGTAATAGTGAATTCCTTTGAAAATATGTAGGGCGTGTGTTGCCTTGAACCGGGTGTCCACTCAGGCAGAGATGCACGGCTGTGTTGTGTGTTGGTGTGATCCCGTTCACCTGCTGGGATGAATTTAAGGCCACACTCGTGTTTATGAACCACTGAGTCTTTGTGATATTCCTTTATACATAAAACTGAGGAAAATGGTAGTCAGTCTCTCTCTCTCTCTCTCTCTCTCTCTCTCTCTCTCTCTCTCTCTCTCTCTCTCTCTCTCTCTCTCTCTCGACGTAATATGGAATAAATTCGTTCCCGACGCTGGCCAGAGGTGCCCTTGAGAGTCTCGTCCTCGCCCTCGCACACTCAGCTGGCGAGAGTTGCACACATCAGGCAGAACGAAGCAGCCGGCAACCAGGCGCCTCCTAGGCCTACCTTTTCTTGTCACGACTCAGCTCAGGTGCGGAGAAAAAGAGGAGAAAAAAAAGTACCACATAGCAGCCGAGGCGTCCCGCGTGGCGCGTCTCACGAAGTCTCACGTTTCTCTTTCCTCCCAAGCGCATTACGTTTCCAGTCGAGGCGTTTCCTAACCTTCACGAGTACTGCGAGAGCCATAAGCGACGGGCATGACAATAAGCGACATGTGGAAGGGAACTTTCACCTGGACAAAGCCAGCCACACGCACCAAGGCTGCAGACACCACCACCACTACCACCACTACTACCACTACCACCATCGCCACCACCACCACCGCCGCCACCGCCTCTACCAGACTGTCCCTTTCACTCTCAAAATACGGGCGCCTTTTACGGAGCGTAGCCTCACACCGTACCTGCCCAGGACAACACCTCAGCTGTGCAAGTGTGTGTGTGTGTGTGTGTGTGTGTGTGTGTGTGTGTGTGTGTGTGTGTGTGTGTGTGTGTGTGTGTATGAGAAAGAGAGAGAGAGAGAGAGAGAGAGAGAGAGAGAGAGAGAGAGAGAGAGAGAGAGAGAGAGAGAGAGAGAGAGAGAGAGAGACGGGGAAAACAGACAGCCAGCCAAAGAGGTAGAAAGGAAGACAGAAAGATAGACAGACAAACAGAGAGAGAAACAGACACACAGAGAAAGAGAAACAACACACACACACACACACACACACACACACACACACACACACACACACACACACACACACACACACACACACACACACACACACACACACACACACACACACACACACACACACACACACACACACACACACACACTCACAAAGAAGTAGAAACAAAATGAAAAACGGAAACACGCAAACCTTTCACAAACACTCACACACTTCCTGGATAAGAGAAAAGATTAAATAAACACACATGAGAAAATAACACTGAAGCAAGCAGGGCCTCAGTCAGCCAAGATTCGTCACACTGGACAGAATAATGCAGCACTGGGATATAAGTCACGCAGCGGAGAGAAGTCGCCCTGGACATGCTTGGAAGGATAAATATTCACTTTTATTCAATACAGCTGCCTTGGGCTACTGAGAGAAGGCAACAGGAAGAGAAGAAAGCGAGAATTGGGTCACCAGTGCATGTCTTTTTTTTTTTCCTTTATTTTACGGTGCTTGAGGATAAATAGAAGGACTTAACACACTTACGTATACACACCCTTGGTCAGACGTGAAGTAACCTGCCATTCTTGCTTCCTCTGTGCATACCGTGTTCTCTCTCTCTCTCTCTCTCTCTCTCTCTCTCTCTCTCTCTCTCTCTCTCTCTCTCTCTCTCTCTCTCTCTCTCTCTCTCTCTCTCTCTCTCTCAAGAAGCTTAAAACAGTGAAAATGAGTGTTGTGTTTGCGTGTGTGTGTGTGTGTGTGTGTGTGTGTGTGTGTGTGTGTGTGTGTGTGTGTGTGTGTGTGTGTGTGTGTGTGTGTGTGTGTGTGTGTGTGTGTGTGTGTGTGTGTGTGTGTGTGTTTGTGCGCCTGTGTGTAATTTCGTCATTCCTCGAGCATACCTGTCATTCCGCTCAAGTTCTTTTTTTTCTCTCTCTTTCTTTTTTTCCAGAAATGTATAAACGGAGCCTACTTCACTTCAGTCCTATCTTGTTTATTTTTTCATCCATTTACCTATTCATTCATTCGTTGATCTCTTTTATTTACTTACGTGATGAGAAGTCTGGGCAAGAACACCAAAAAAAAACACGTAAATAATGAATGAATAATATAAAACCGTTCAATATGCTCCCTTTATTACAACAAAATTCAATCATCAGGGCAATAAACTAAAAAAAAATGAAAAGTTAAATTCAGATGGAGTTTTGACATGTCCCTCTCTGAAAAACAGCTCAAGTTATAAGAAGAAGGAAACCAGAAACAGTCAGAGAGTTCCAGAGTTAACCAGTGAAAGGGATGGAAAAACGAAGATAGATAGAGAGAGAGAGAGAGAGAGAGAGAGAGAGAGAGAGAGAGAGAGAGAGAGAGAGAGAGAGACTTACAAGGACTGACAATGGAAAATAGATTGTTCAAAAAGAAAAAAAGAAAAAGATTTAGATTCAATGCCTTACGTCGACTCTTCTGTGTCTGGAAATAAAAAGAAAAATTAACAAAAGAAGATTCAGTAAAAAAAAAAAAATGGGAATAAAAAGAGGAAACTGGTAAAGGTGTTAAATTTTACACCTTTTGACGAAACCTGCTCTGTTCCTGCTTCCTTCAGACGGGAAAGGGCGGCTGCTACGTAGGTTGGACCGCTGCCTGTCTGTCCTTATACTGGTTTGGTGGTGGTGATGGTGGTGGTGGTGGTTGTGGTGATGTGTCTTTAAGGTATTTTTTCTTCTTCATTATCATTGCCTGCTACTGCTTCTGGTTCTTCTTTTTTTTTCTTTTTACTTTCTTTCTTTCGTTCTTCCTGTTTTTCTTTCTTGTTTTTCTTTTCGTGTGTTTTCTTATTCGTTTTTCTTCTCTTTCTTGTTCTTGTTTTTCTTCCAGTTCTCGATTTTCTTGTTCTTACTCTTGTTCTTTTTTCCTCTTTGTTATTGTTCTTGGTCTTATTCTTCCCCTTGTAGGTTATGGTGTACTAATGTTGTTGTTATTGTTGCTAGCACTGTTGTTTTGGTTTAAATTAGCGGTCATCATCTTCATTGTCCGTGACTGAGTAATTTCTTGACCTCCTTCTTTACGCCACAGCTGACTTCCTTACACCTCATTGCTTGTGAGAGAGAGAGAGAGAGAGAGAGAGAGAGAGAGAGAGAGTACGTGTTCATCCTCACTGAGACCCAAACCTAATTCCCTTGAACCGCCTGGATGTTTGGTGAGGGAGAGGCAACGTTCCAACAAGACCACCTCTCGTCGCCCTCGCTTGCCCTTCCCCGTGGGCTTGGCGTGGCCTCCTGCATGCCCGCTGCGTGGTGCCATAACGGCCGCACAGACGTTAACCCGCTATGCTCTTCCCCGGGACCGTTCGCGAGCTTGGTCCCGGCTCGGCTTCGCAACCATTCGTCGGCAAACTGTTCCACTGTTTACTTTGGTGCACACTCCCACCTGTCGTGCTGCGCCGCGGTGTTCGGATCCTCTCTCTCTCTCTTTCCTTCCCTGCTAGCGATCCCTGAGTGGCGTCGTGTGCAGCATTCGCATTCTAATTTCTCATGGATTTGCATACATTAGTTTACATCCGTGTGCCTGCATGGTAATGGTAAAAATCCGTTCTCTTTTTCTTTCTCAACCGGTGGAGTTTGTTTAGCGGGGGCGTGGCGGGAGACGGGACTCAGACCAGTAAGGTGCGGTGCGGAGGCGGTGGATCAACACACCTGAGTCATGATGGCCGGCCGCTGCCAATGTTAGCGGGGCTCCTCCTCCACCATCCCGCACGTCGTTCTTCCATCTCGGTTTTGTTTTTCGTTTTATGCATTCCTCTTTCACCGTGCGTGCATACAGCCTTGACTTACTCCATAACTAACATATATCCTCCGAATCCCGTTGTCTTTCCTCCGTATACCTTCATTGTGCCGCACGTGACAGCCACTTTTCTCGGTAGTGATTGAGTAACACTTCGGCTGAGAAAGGAAACACTGGTTCCCGCGCTCACTGAGACTAGAGTAGCGCTGGCTGGTGATTCAGCGCCTCATTACCGGGAGTTATGTCGGCAGGTTTTCTTGTCATTATACTACCGAGTGTCTTCCGGGATGGCGGTGGAAAAGATGGAGAGAAGTAAAGGGCTTTTTATGTCTCTTATCAGTAGGACATGAATGTTTAATCTAACATTCATATCTATCAGTTCTAATATTTCATTACAAGCTGTTGACGCTGCACTAACACTCTGACTTATCTAACATTTAATTTGAGAACCAATTTCTTCAGACTCTTCTTCAGTAGGTCTATATCGACATTTCCCTGCCCACCCACAGATCTTGAAGTGTTGACCATCTACCACACGATTGAAAGCAAGAAGTATCACCAAGGATGTTCTGCTTTTAATGCCTCGCCACCACAGTAAAAGAAAAGAAAGCCAACTTGCATTCATATCATTCATCACACCCTTGACCTGACTGCAATAGCCAAATACAATTTCAAAATACATAACATACATTTCTTTATATACATTTCACAACACGTACACGCACAGACAGACCATGCGCTGTATACTAATTACCACTTGGCCACAATGTTTTATTTATTATTATTAATCCACAAGCAATAACATAGCGAAAGAATTATGCAACGGACAGGTAAATTTCGTATGGCTGACCTCAACAAAGGGTAGCGGAAGTGACCTTGGCTCCGTGGATGACCCAGAATCGTGTACATCCTGGGAGTGCCAAGGATTCTGAATACCAAGAGGAGGTGAGAGTGCCAGATAAAATGTGAAAGGGCCACGAGTCCTGAGGAAGCCAGCTTGCGACTCATATGTTTGTTGAAGCTGGGTGGAAAAAGAAACACGGAAAAATAGATGTGAATGAAGCAGACCTCGTGTCTAGTGAAGGGTGGACGTGGACAAGGCGAAGAGAGAGGGAGAGGGAGAGAACACGTGGCGATGGACCATTGCTGCTGGGTCATGGCTGGCACTAGAAAAAGCACAAACACATCCATAAACACAAACATTATATTTAGGATAGCATTTATGTACGCCCACACACAAACACACACACACACACACACACACACACACACACACACACACACACACACACACACACACACACACACACACACACACACACACACACACACACACACACACACACACACACACACACACACACACACACACACACACACACACACACACACACACGGATCCAAATAAAGTCACAAAAATCCATTTATGATTCTCTGTAGTTAACGAATCCGGTGTGTGTGTGTGTGTGTGTGTGTGTGTGTGTGTGTGTGTGTTAGGTAAGAGTTTATAATGAGTTTATTTATTATATGTCTTCTTTTTCTCCTAAAATCTCACTAATCCTCCCCAATCTCTCTCTCTCTCTCTCTCTCTCTCTCTCTCTCTCTCTCTCTCTCTCTCTCTCTCTCTCTCTCTCTCTCTCTCTCTCTCTCTCTCTCTCTCTCTCTCTCTCTCTCTCTCTCTCTCTCTCTCTCTCTCTCTCTCTCTCTCTCTCTCTTCTCTTTTCTTCTATCTCTCTTTTTTTTCACTGCAAATCAAGGCAAGAGGAGGAGAAGAAAGGAAAACAGCCGGTAATCAGGTTTAATTTCAACCCTCCTTTGTATTTAAGAGCCTTAAATGAGTTGAACATTATAAAACCACGAAAAAATTACTATTATTGCATTTTCTCTTCCATTAAGCATTTGTAAGTCTTAAATATTTATTACCACTCCAACCCGCGATATAAAATGAGTAACTTGAATCCGGCGCACCTCTTACTACTTCTATTCTATTCATTTACTGCATTCTTTTTCCCAGAATACGTTGTGTTATAATGCCATAGGACACTTAAACACGAGTATTAATTTTACTTGACTCACCACCACTGACCACCACCACCACCACCACCACCACCATCACCATCCTAAATTCCCTTGGTTAATTAAAAGTGTCAGCGCCTTGCTCAGTCCAACCCTTACCTGTTTTCTGTATTTGTTCTCCTTTTTTTTTTCGAGATCTGAGTGGCTTACGCAAGCTTACTCCTCGCCCCGCCTCCCCAAAACGCCTCTTTAATCCCTAACCTGCCACCCCTAAACGTGAGCCACTTTTTATCACGAAGAGGTCCGTGAGGTGTGGCCACGCTCCTCCTCCTCCTCCTCCTCCTCCTCCTCTAATCTTCCAAATGTTATAGTATATCTTGTTTAAACTTGTAATTTCTTCATTAAACTATATAACAGGAACCACAATGTCTGTTGCGGTTTGTTTGTTTTTTTCCTTTTTGTATTTATCCTTCTCCCTCTGCTCTTCCTTCTCCTTCTTCTCATTCACCTCCTCCTCATTCTCCTTCTGCTTCTCCTTCTCCTCTTCCTTCTCCTTTTCCTTCTTCTCATTCTCCTTCCTCTCCTCCTTCCCCTTCTCCTCCTTCTCATTCTTTGTCTCCTTCTCTTCCTCCTCCTCCTCCTCCTCCTCCTCCTCCTCCTCCTCCTCCTCCTCCTCCTCCTCCTCTTTCTCGTCACCAGTTACTTGTGCTGTAATTACTCAGTTTTATTTTTTTTTTCCGTTTTTTCTTTTAGTAATTTATTTTCTTGGATATTTGCACTCACTCGTCACTTTTGACTCTTAAGATCCTGTTTTTTTTTTCTCTCTTTTTCTTTTTTTTTTCTCGGAGTTAAAGCAAGAGATACCAATTTCTTATTTACGTACAGTACGCATACTGCAACCATGAATAGTACTCTCTCTCTCTCTCTCTCTCTCTCTCTCTCTCTCTCTCTCTCTCTCTCTCTCTCTCTCTCTCTCTCTCTCTCTCTCTCTCTCTCTCTCTCTCTCTCTCTCTAGATCATAACAAACCCCAGAAACGAAAAAAAATACTCGTCACTTTTGAGCAGCACATTCCCACCCGCCCCTGCCCCTGCTATCAGGCCGATGTGAGGAGGCCCGCGGAGGGGAGGCCAGGGATAGTAACCCGCGGCCAGCTAGTTAGATAAGAGTGCTGATAACTCGTAACGGAGACCCACCTGATGGAAAAATAGAGGATGCATGAATACACTCATATAAATGTTTAGCACGTCTTATAAAGCCAAGTATTCACACCTGGGGGACTCCGCTTTTAGTTTCTGTCAGGGGGTGAAGAGAAACTGCCCGCTAGTCCCATCTTTGGAGAGTCGCGAGGAAGCAGAGGCGAAGAAGGCGGCTCATGATGCAAGACAGGTGGCCCAGAGTGGGGAGGGACGGAGGGGTAGGAGAGAGGAAGGGCTGCGTCGGACCTCCCCTGTCCCGCTCAGGTTCAAGGTCTCATTTGCTGGGTTACCGCAAGTTTCTGGTGGGTGAGTCTGAAAGCCCCTCAAACATTACCGGTGAGAAGCATGTGAAAGGGTTCTCTGCATCTACACGCTGATGGGCACTGGGTACTCGAGGAAGGATATGAAAAAAACACGCAGGATGTGTAGGAAGTGTTTTGGAGGACCGCAAATGTCGCCAGGACTCGAACATGTCGCAAGGTGTCTTCCGGGTGGCGACAAAACAGAAATGCCGCGGATACATATTTCAAAGGGTGGAGAAACATCCTCGTCAGTAATGTTATGTTGTCTTCCTGGTCACTGCTGGTACGATGGAATGTCTCGTGCTCCACCTCCACGCGCACTCCTCCACTTCCCACCAACGCGGAGGAAATACACTACAACCGGAACACAAAAGTCCTCTGCGTAAACGTTACCTCTGATACGCCTACGTTCGTGGGATCAACCAGCTGTTGTCTGAAATATATCGAGTTAGTTATAGAAATATTCATAACAAATGTATAGCTGCCTAGATGACGTAAAGTGATGTGCGGATCATCTCAATTCTTAGAACTATGAACGTTTTCTCTTCTGCTTAGATAGGAGGCAAAACTTGCTTGGTGCAAAGGAAATGTCTCACGGCTTCATCATTAAATACAGGAACTGAGGTGAGCTGGGGATGGGGAAGGTGTAATGGAGGGGAGGCGAGGTGCGGGAGGAGGAGCAGAGTGAGGTGGGGAAAGGGGGGAGCAAGGAACGGGTCGTCGCCAGGTGCAACACACCACCAACCTCACAATCTTGACGTCTCCTGCACATGTACATTTGTTTCCGTGCCTGCACTCTGCTAGGACAAGATGCGTCACGTAAAAATATAAATAGATTGCGTGTGTTGATCAAGCAGTTCCTTAGCAAAATAAGAAGTTTATTTCATTACTTTGGCTTCCCACAGGACAGTTATGTATGCTCAGGTGACAAGTTGGATCTCAGCACTTTTTTTTTCAGTGATTGTTAAAGTTGTTTTGGTTCATTTCTCTTTATCTACAATGGAATTGTGTTTTATTTTTGACGTTTTAGAAGTAATCGAGTTACGTGAATGTAGAAGTAAATTAAAATAGTATATAGATGATCAGATGGCGACGGTGGAATCGACCAGTATGCGCATGCGCGGGGTGGAGTGTGGAAGTGCTGGCAGCCACTTTCACTATATACTAGACTTGTGGCTCACTACTTGCGTAGCGTACAAGTCTGTGGGGCCGCGTGCAGCCGCTCCGTCCTGATCGCTGGTGCTGTTGGTGCCTTTACGTGCAGGTGCTCCTCAGGACTATAAGTTGCTCTTCACCGCAGAACTGCGCGTCCCCACGGCACTGTGAACTTGACACATTTGTTTGACGACACTGTTTGTATCAAGCACTGAAATGCAGTGAATGACTGAGATAAAAAAAAAAAAACGTTTCTACTTGAGAGTTTTCTGAAAAGTTTTTGTGGTGTGCACGGAAGACTTACAAAATGCCGAAGATTTTCTTAATTAAAGACCGGCTGCAACAGCAGCAGGCTAAGCTCCTGGAGGCGCAGAAGGCAGGAGTAACCCTGGACGATGATCGTGGTCGTCATGCGGACCTCAACACTTCTCCCTTCACAAGCACGCCCTCAACACTGGACCTGCGGAGTAGCAGTTCCTCCCCGAGGGAGACGCTAATGGACACGTCTCCCTCCACCATCGACCTCAGGAAAGATAAGTCAGCAGTCCCGGAGAAGAGCGAGCGCCTCGATCTCGCTCGTCTCGACTTGTCGAGAGACAGTCTCAATCTGTCAAGAGAAAGCCACCCCGAACTGTCAAGGGACAGTCGCCTCAGCCTGTCGAGGGAAAGCCGCCTCAACCTGACAAGAGACAGCCGCCTCGATCTGTCAGTAGACAGCCGGCTAAATCTGTCAAGAGACAACCACCTCAACCGCTCCCTAAGCAGCCGCCTCAGCCTGCCCAGGGACAGCCGCCTCGACCTGTCACGGGACAGTCGGCTGGAGGTGACCCGGGAGGACCCGCTTGACCCGGAGAGTTTGGATTTACGTCTCTGCGAGCGAAGCTTGGATCGCGCCAGCAGTCCTAGCCGCCGCCCCCCGCGCTACTCGCCGCCGCGCCTGCTGGACGACCACTCCCCGGACCAGCCACTCTCCCTCACCATCAGAGACAGAGGTAAGCCCTTCCGTTGTGTATTCCTGTCACGTCATGTTTTATTTCCTTCTGCTTCTCGTAGAACATTTTGCATGGGCTGTATTTAAAGCTTGTATAACTGAAATCCAAGATTAATCTTTTCTTTACACTTTCTTAGAGTGAATGACTTTGTTTGTTTTTAAGGTGGAGGCTCAGCCACACTCATGAAGTTAGCTCACTGGTGTCAGAGGTGTATATTGGGAAACTTGTTTGGGCAGTATTTTCTTAACCTATGCACTTCATCCAAGCGCACGTGTTGACTGCATGTAGAACCACTGTACCACGCTTCTCTTATAAGTCACTGCAGTTTAGGATTTTGTTTGCGTCTTGTAAAGAAGTATTATCTGCCTCAGTATGTAACAGCACAGGTGTAATGACCCCACACCTGTGACAGCCGGGTAGGGAGGTAAGGAGGAAAGGGGCTGGGCGGGAAGAGGCAGGGCGCGCCGGCGGGAGGGAGACAGCAGGGAGAAGGAAGTGCGTCTGACTCGCGCCACACATGACTTGATGACCCTGAGGGTGCGGGACGCCCAACGGGACTTAAGGAAAGTCTTGGGAAAGGACTTCAAGAGTGCCAGTTATCTCGCAAACAGGTTCTTCCAGTACCACCAACACCGCCAAAGCCATCATCACCACCACCTCCACCACCATATCATCATCCCCATCACAATACCGATAGTCCCATCACAGCCTGTAGGTCACTCGTCTCCTTTTATTCCTCTCCCTTCATGGTGTCATCTTACCCTTTACTTCACCTCCTTCTCCGCGCGCGCGCACACACACACAAACACACGCAGACGATTGCATGCGCAGGGAAGGTATCGGCGGGCGCAGTGGTGGCCCTATCTTCCATTCCTTGTATTCCTCGTAGCTGGTTCTTGCATCACCTCTTTCTCATCCGTCCTCGAGGAACAAACGGGTCTTCCTTATATGTCTCTGTCCGCGCAAAAAAAGATAAAAACTGAAACTATCCACTACATGATAAAAATTAATGTGTACGACAGTTGGTGTAAACAACGATGAATTATTATATTAGGAAAAAAAAGACAATATATGAAGTAAAAAAACAACAACAACTGTTGGAACCGCTTAAAATCTATCCTTGATATTTAACTGCAACCTCACCTTATCTAATAAAACCGTGGGGTTAAAATGGTAGTTTTGTTCTTTATGTACTAAGATGTAACAAACATATGCTACCTAATTTTGAGTATGACCACATCCGCGCTTCTCTTCACCCCCCTCCTCGCTTCCCGCCCTCGCTCCCGGAAAGCACTCTTGCTCGCGGCGCCTTCAATTAGATCAGTCAACCCGCGGGAAGCTACAAGTCAATAAACGGTGAAGTCAATAGCAAGAATTCAAAAGCAATCCCACAGTGGTTCTTGGTAGCCTTGGACAACCTCACCTTTCCACGATACTGTTTCTCTCTCTCCCGGGAAGACTAGAGCAAGGTTATGACGGGGCCGATGTTTGCGTGTCATTTCACTCATACTCACTTCCAATTTCATTCGGTCACCATCGAGTCCAGTTCTCACAAAAATGCGTAACTTTGCAAGCCTCCTTATCACATTTTTCACTCGTGGCACAGCGAAGTAAGATAAAGAAACATCTTGTCTGGGAAAGGAGGAAATGACGGGCATTGTAAGACGCAGAGAGGCAGTGAGGAGGAAAGATTAGGAGACGGTGAGCGAGAGTGTGTAGGAGGGAGATTTACTTGGCCTCGCTAGGTTAGAAGAAAAACTACACCTCACGTCGCTATGGCCGAACACCCGCCACCGCTCCTCACTTGCATGCCGCTTCCACTTCACGCATCGCTCTTCAAGCTTCGCGCAGAATCGGGGACCAAAAAACCCAGGGTACTGACTGGATAATTCTTTGATGCACCAAAAAGACAATAGCAAACCAGCGGGAAGAAAGACCAGTTATGTCCAAAATGAAGCAGAAGGCTCACGCATCATCCCACACCTTGGCCCACTCTGCATAAGGGGGCACCTTCACTCTCTACAGCACGGTGCCACATAAGTACATCCTCCCCCTGAACAGCTGGCACCAGTACATGCAAGTCTTTTGGGGTATTACAGTTAGAACCAGCTGAGGCAAAGAGTGGAGGTGGGTGGGTGGATGGAGGAGGCAGACGCTGACAGCAGCACCCAGCTCAACAGTTACATGGCCTTCGCACAGGGTCGTTCCTAACTTTCTAGACAGGCGTCTTGGACCTGCCACTTCTTGTCTTACTTTTTTGCCCTTGACATACATTGCATCAATAATAGCTGACTCACACATTAACCCCAATCGCGGCCGCTTGAACGATTACAAATACGAGTACTGTAAAGAACGCCACCGTGTCCCCTACGCAGGGTGGCGCCTCGCCACTCTTTGCATCCGATTATCACACGTCCTCGTCTTAGCCAATGAAATATTGGATTTATGAACAGACTGCTGGTTCCTTCACGGCAAGCGAGGCATGGGACAGTCCTTCAGAAGGACGCACCAGACAGGACCTGTAAGACTTCTCTCTCTCTCTCTCTCTCTCTCTCTCTCTCTCTCTCATGCATTTTTTTCATTTTCTTTACTATTTATTTATATATTTATTTATTTTATGCGATACTTCCTTTCGAGGGCATTTTTTTTTTTTTTTAATATACGTTTCTGCCTCGTTCACTGCGCTGTTCCTCACGTTGTTCAGATGAGAAGAAAATACAGTAATTCGGTGTCATTTTTCAGTTCTCGCTATCGATTTTAAACCTGCCCAGAGCTCCGAGACACTTAACTAAAATAGCAGATCACGGTAATTTGCTCTCCCTTCCCTTTGCCTTCCTTCCTTCATTCCCTCTCCGCTATCCTCTTCACCACCGCATTTCCATACCTCCCCAATCACCCGCTGTGTCTGAACCGCGAACAGAGATTAAATTGAGATGACTTCCTTAAACCGTGAAAAATTTATATTGTGATTTTTTGCTCCCTTTTTAAACGTTCGCATATCTTTCTCCCCTTCACGAGCCTTGTCCTCCTCCCCTGTCACGTGTCTTCTCCCTAAGGGGCACGTGTCCTTCTCTCCCTGTCGGACACGTTGCCCCATTGCCCCCTTGTCTTCCTCCCCGCCTCCCCATGTGGGCACGTGTTCTTCCCACGAGGGTACCCCATCTCACGGTCAGAGCCATATTTATCATCCCTTTTTCCTCCTCTGTCTGGGTTCGCGTTTCAACATTTAAATGCCAACCTTTTACCACCACCGCCGCCACCGCCACTCTGCAGTATGAGCAAAACGACGAGGTAGAATATAGGATGAAATTAAACCACTCTTGCTTACTACTCACTCTCTTTACTCTTTACATGCAGACTTACTTTCATGCGCCGGATTAAACTACTCTCACTGAATGGAAAGTCTAGAGGAGGTACTTTGCTTACCGTGGACTGAAATTGTATATAATATTGTTCGGGTGTATCATGTTGCTGCGTTTAGTGTTTACATTGCGACGGTGAGCTGCAGTGTGTTCCGTGTGCTTGTAGGCCACAGTGCGGTGATGCAGGTCCAGTAAGAGGAAGTAAAAGGTGATAGGTGAGGAGGAACAGGAAGATATCACACTCTTGAAGTTTGTATACGCTATAGTTCTCCTCCTCCTCTTCCTCCATCTCCCTCTCTTGTTCCTGATTTTCTTCTCTCTCTCTCTCTATGTCTTCGTCTTCGACACTACCTCCTCCTTGATTCATTCTTTGCGTCAACACCTTATCTGAATGTAATTATTTCATGTTTTTTTTACATACTTCTATATCCGGTAAACCGTTCTTCTCTCTCTCTCTCTCTCTCTCTCTCTCTCTCTCTCTCTCTCTCTCTCTCTCTCTCTCTCTCGTCGTAACCCTACAGACAGTATCACCTCACCTGTGGTCTTACATTCCCCCTCTTTTACCTTCCTCCCCTCCCCCCATTCCCTTTCCTTTCGTCCCGTCCTCCTTCAAAGAACTCTCCTTCCTTTTCCCAACCTCCCTAATTCCCTACGTACTCCCACATAAACTTAACCCTCCCACCTTTTCCTTCCCCAGTTTACTCCTTTCTCACTACGCTGTCCTTATGTCCCTCCCATTCTCCCTCCTTCCCTCTTTCCGCACACCTAACCTTACCTTACTCTATCTTACCTCACCTCACCTCTTCATCTCTCTTTCTCTGCGTTTTTTGTGCCTCAGTCTCTTTTCACTTGTATCCTTTTCTTGTATTCTTTCCCTTTATCGCCTTCCAGGTCATACAGGCTTTTCGTGTTCCTCGTCTTGGTTCTCCTTCTCCTCTTCTTCTTTCGTACTGTACTTCTATCTTCCCTCTTTCCTTCACGCTTCTATCGTATAAACTTACGCTCGAGTGACTTTTGACTTCTTAGTACACACGCACTCACGCACCCACTCACATACATATACACATACACGCACACCCTCACACACTCACCTTCCTTCCTTCTTCTCGGGAACCCGTTTGATCACCTGGAAGAGTCGTTGAAAATGGATATTTTGTAGAGCGGTTAGCATTTTTTACGGGCGTGTTTTGGCTGGAGGTGAGAGGAGGAGGAGGAGGAGGAGGAAGGTAGAGGGGCTTTGGGCAGGTCAGGCTTCCACACCCTCCCTCACCCACTATCCCCTCAACCCTTCGTGCCTTTACCTTTGCTTGGACGGGCCGATAAAAGTTGTCTGTCTGTCAGTGCGAGTTTCTAATTCTTTCCCACCCCATCTATGGTGCGGAGAAGCAATCGTGGATGCTAACAGATCATTGTGGACCTCGCTCATTACGTATGCTTTGGGCAGCGGCGCCGAGGAACGGTTCGCTTACTGTCCCTCCTTACTAACCCACAACCCTTCTGTTCTTCATCACTACCCGTTCTCTCATCCCCTGGCTGGTGTGTTCCGTTGTTGCCGTGCCCAGGCCTTTGTTCCTACTCAGTCCCACGGCATAAGTGTTGTGGCTTTATCGCAATAACAAAATTATAGGGTTAAATCGAAGCAAGTAGACCGACCCCGCGAGAATGAAGCGTGGTGGCCTGTGGATTCTTCGCGCCTGGAATACTGATGAGAGATGCGAGGCTGGTGCAGGCCAAGCCACCCTCACAAGCCTGACAGGAACACTATAACTCCCTTCACGATGATCTGTGAATGAAGAACTAGAGGAAACTATGAGGACTTTCCTTCAGTATGCTTTGGGGTCACTTTCGGCGGGGTGCGAGACAAGTAAGAGTAGAGAAACGTGACAGAACCGTAAGGCAGCATGACCGGGGGCGAGAGTTGTCCTTGGCGCTGCGCCGGTGAGCTGCCGAGCCCACGCCTACGCCACAGCCTCACCTGTCTTCTCTCCAAATAGTTCTCATTTACACGCCCACGCAGTAAATAACGTGTAGGCCATTTGTGTGAATGTTAACATCGACATCCACTCAGAACTGCGGCCAGAGATCGGAGAGGAGGCAGCGGGTAAAGGGTAGATGCGGGAAAACTTGGCAACGCTGTTCTTCAAGGCTGTGAGTAACGGTGAATGAACGCTAGGCGGGAGGAGAGGGGTGAGGGGGTGGCGGTAAAGGATAGTGGTGGCAGGTGGAACATAATGTGGGCTCTCCTATTATCCATCTGACGGTGTTGACGCTCCACCTTCCGAGACTTGCTTCACCCACGCCGCGAATTCGACTGTTTGAAGCGCACTCAAGGGCGAAGGAAGAATAGGAGGCCGGCGAGAGACGTGAGCACAACCACTCTTCCCTTGCCTCTCTCTCCCCCTCACCCACCCTTTAAGGAGCCATTGTTGTTTTCACAATGGTCACCATGACACACTCATACAGTTCACATACTAATTAAGAGCCAGGAATGAAAAAAAAAAATTCCTATACGCATACTTAAGCACACAATACTATGTTCGTGTGCATGGCGCCTCAAGTTAATGTTGTGGGCCATGTAGGGCTCGTGAGGTGTGGGCGGCGCCGCATGCCAAAACAAAGGACTGGCGGAGGAGCGTCAGCAGGCGGCCTGTCGGACCATTTCAACATTCAAGGCAAGGCTAACACCAAATGGGCCTCGCTCCATCCCATCTGTTGCCGTGCTCGTCCCAAGGTTCTGGTGATGGATGTGTGAGTGCTTAAGCCTTGCGCGCTTGGGACTCGAGCCAGCAGCATCACCGACCCTCACAGCCGTGCAAAGGCGGATCTCCAAGTAGCACATTATTAGGTGTGGTAGGTTACTCTGGTTCACTCTTGCCGAGGCTGTAAGTGCGTTGCGCCCTGGCCTTCAGTGGCGCCCGTCCCCCTCCCTCCCTCCGCCCCGATGTGAGGTTGATGTGCGGCACCTTCCTCGCGCCGCGGACCTGTTGCAACCCGCACGCCCATTGCTCTCAGGTGTTTGTCTGATTACACACGCGCGTCTCCCGACCAGGAATGCTTCGTGTTGCGCTGTGAGGGACGAAGCCTGATGATTCCAGATAGCTTTCGTGTCCTCCACAGCCATTGGTAACGGTTTTCTATCAATCTTAAAACTTCCCCGCCTTTCTTGTCTCCGTCAGCATCGTTCTTTTGTGACAGGAGGTGCCGCCTCATCAGTATTGTTCACCATCCACCATTGTCCCCCTCCAGCCCGAGTATCCTCCCCACCTTGGCAATGACGTCACCATCTTTGACTTGTCAATAACACCAGCACTAAAGTGTTCCCTTCTTGACAATCTCTCCAAAGACTTTGTAGCGCTCGCTTTTTCTCAGAGAACCGTCTGTGTAAAATGGTAGCAATGAATAGCTAACAATAATTATGCATCGATTAGTGGCAATAATGCAGAGATAAAGTATCCAGTATGCATGAAATATACTGGTCAATCTCCACAAGCAGACAGTTCGCCTAAGGCTCCTGTTAACGGCCCGATGCCCCACAGCGACAGGTCGACTCTGCCCTGACTATAAACTGCCTTAGAGTCAAAGTGCAACGAACACGTTCAATGTCAGCGCCGGCAGCTCGCGGCAGGTGGACAGGGAAAGTCTCGTGGCCGTCCCGCTTGTCTTTTTTGCGAGCAGATCATTATTGTTGTGGAGGACGTGTTAGGAGCGCGAGGTTTGTTCCGAGGGTGTATTAATTCTATGGTTCCGTCCCTGTACGGTAATGTGTTGTTAATTTTTCTTCTGTGTTGATTCCCGTTGTGTTTGGAGAAGCACGAATTTTGTTGATGGAAGAATTGATTTTTTAAGCTATCTTACAATAAAGTGTTCTATCTTAATTCCCTATCTAGAACGGAACGGTGGATGTCAGGCAGTACGTGGCAGTATTTATCTTTTTCTAATGCTGAGGCCGCTAATTCGACTGATGCGTCTTATGAAAACATTTACTCAGAGTGTGGAAAGCACTGTACCAGCAACCCTCACTGGAAACCGAGCGTGTCGTTCTATATAAGCATATTTCCTGACATGAATTTGACGTGATGACTTCCCTTCCCAGTAATCGCTTTAGCCAAGCCGCAAAACGCTCCTCGCACCTCAAACACAGCCCCGCTGCCAAGGGACAACCTTCAAGATATGCACAGCGACTCATGAAGAGGCAACTGCTGGTGCTGGAGGGTAGAGACCTTCCAGACTTCCAAAACCCGTCATGTGGAACGGACTGGAACGCCCCAACGCCTCAGCTTGTTCCCTCCTGCCAGTCGCCTCTTTGACACAGCAGTACACAGCCTGTTATCGCCTGAAAGAAATAAAACGATGTCTTGAAGCGACCGTGAGCATTGTACAAGGGTGTTTGTGAGTACAGGACTGGATGTTTAGGGGCAGTCCTCTGGGCTGGGAAGATATGGGATGTGGGTGAGGGAACAGCAGAGGTGCGGTTCACGCCAGGCAGGCAGTGGGAACGCAGCATCACTGTTCTTTTATGCCGAGGCTCAGACGTGGTGAATGTTTTCACTTATTCTAATATTTGCCTGCATCAAGTCAATCCAGTATTACCCGAGTCTCGCAGTCGCTAGGCACGGCGGCTTACACGATTCTGGCCCACAGGTGATTACTGTTTTTTTTTTTTTTTTTTTCGTTCATATCCCCACAATGAAAAAAAAGATCAACGTAGCCTGTGTTTCTCCTTGCATGATTTCTCGCGACAAGCATTCCTTTCATAGTCGCGTCTTTTCTTTCTTTTTCTTTTTTTATTCTCAGCCTTTTGTATTGAAACAGTCGAATGAACTTTTCAATCTACTCACTATGACCCTCTGTGTGCTCCTCCGTGTGTCGCAGTCGCACGAGGAAGTGTTGAACAGTGCGCTGCGTGACTCTCCGCTCATGTGTCCGAGAGGGAAGGTCGAGAGAGATACAAAACCTGTGTGTTGAGGGGAGGACTCAGTGGACAACTGCGTCATTTTCACTGCCAAGGCCAGCCGGAGCGTGGTGCCTGCAAATCACCAAGCGCCTGGCTAGATGAACACTCACACATCACACATTCTATCATCGCCAGTATACTTTTATCCTTCTATTTTCTTCAGGTATAGTTTAGAGAGAGCGAGTACTGAAGGAAATATTTGTATACCCAGCATTATGTTCATGTATACGAATCTGGAGCAAGACAACGGGGCAGAGGCGGGTGTGGGCAGCGTGCCACGGGTAACTGGTTTGTGGGGAGGGAGTCTGGTCCCCGTGGAGGGTGAGGGGGTAGGGAGTCTGGGGGCGCAGTAACCTCCCACCCACACCCGCCACACACCACTGACCCGACTCGGTCTTCCCCAAGCTGCTCATATTCCGTGATGTACACACGTTTCCCCATTTTTTTGTCATTTCTGTAAGTTATTGTCGTTCGTCTTTGTAATCATCGTATTGTTTTAATTGTCTTGTGTATCCATACGGAATTCAACTCAGTTCCTCCTTTGGCAACTGTCTCAACCCAGTCCAGGAACCAGCAGGAGCAACTGAACTATTCCGTGACCCCGCCTGCCCTCTCGCCCGCCCAGAAAGGCGAGCTGGTTTCTCTCAGCGGAACAAACACTCAACCTGCCTGAAACACTGAGACACAACTCCGCCCTCACCCTCCGCGAACCCCTTGCAGCCTATAGTAAAACCAGCCTCACTTGGTACGATAAAGCAGGCCAGCAGCCTCTCCGCTACCAGCTGCGCGTGTCTGGAACCGTTCGATAATGAAGCTCCGGGAGTGTGGTGTCAGCGACTCTGGCTTACTGTATGAAAGAGCGGAAGTTTGTCCGCTGTGCCCTTGGTCTGACGCCGTGCATAACGCAGCACCAACGGCATGGAGACAAAACATCCACTTTCAATGGGATGTGAACTGCCGTTTTATGATTTGCTTTTTGACATTTACACGCCACCACAACACTCCAGGAAAACTTGGTTCGGTTGGTGTTGCTGGTGTTTGAGCTGTTGTTGCATCACGTGGTGGTGATGGCGGTGGTGGCAGACAAGAAAGATGATAAGAATGGCGCCTCACTGACAACCTTCAAGGGACGCTGAACTCCTGGCTCCTGTTTGTTCTTCTTATCTTATCCAGTTTATCAAGAGTATTAGTGCATTGCAGACTTACTTGCTTCTAATTTATATTATATTGTTTATGAATGGGAAAGAAAAACTGGTGTGTGCGAATAAGGCGAAGGGAGCAATCCGGCCCCGCCCTCACCTGCCCTGCGCGCGGGTCAAGGCTGCCGCGCCTCACTGATTAGATCACGCACAAGATGAGAACTGCCCTCACTGAGGGACGGTCGCGCCACGCCGTCCAGCATCGCCCAGGCCACCACCACTCGTGCGTGCATCTTGTAAACGTGTTCGTTATTTAGGCAAATTCATAATTCTTGTACTATTGTTTAACATAAAAGTAACCTGCTCCTGACAAAGCCTGTATACTCACACAGCGGCTATCTTTGGAATTTAACAATAGTATATATGACAAGAATTAACTTGAGACGCACTAGTGCTACAGATAGATGGCGCCAAGCCAGATAGCCGATATCGAGTCAAATTAATCATTTGCATCAGTTCGCTGAGGTCAAGATGCTACACCTGCCTTGGCAGAGGCCGCGGGCCCTCATAGTTTCCGGTTGGTGTCCCTCTCATTACGTTGCAGCCTCGGGCAAGGGTGCTGCTCTGACCACCGCGAGGGAAGGATCCTCGAGGTCACCCACTGGTCTTCTTCCTTCCGGACGTTGCTTTATGGACCTTCCCTTTAAGTCAGTGTTACATTAATCTTTAAAAGTACACAGAAGCCGGCTGACAATTCCAGCCAGGGAAAGAATACAACTGACTTAACACTGACATAACGTTCCTCTGATCATCTCGCCGCTCTTGGAGGATGAAGAATGTTGTTGTATGTACGTGGCATTATTTATGTATTCTCAAACACACTCGATCCCAAGTCGTGGGGGCGGAGGAGGGTTCAATAAGACTCTCTAGCTGCAGACCGCAAGTCCTCGCGACTTCCCTCTGTATACCGGTAGCTTCGGGGAACAACAGGTGCAGCTACGGAAAAATACATGCATGACTACGCAGCAAAACGGGACGATGAACACAAGATCTGGAACTGAGAGCTGGAGTTTCATGTGAGGCTCAGAACTATTCACATAGTTAACAGATTCCTTTGTCATTTACGACTTTTCGCGGTTCTCGGTTCATGATTAATCCTGCCATCAGGTAATGAACGAAGAATTTGAACATAACCTTTAGATTTGCATGTTGTCTCAGAAATATTCAGACAGTGAGGGAAAAGAAGAGTTTCCTGACACGCTCGTCTCATCACCAGTTTTTATTTACAAGTGGAATTTGGTTGCACATGGTAACGTATCTGTTAATTTCACCCTTACTCGCAAGGCCCAAAAGCACAAAGAGAACCTGAAGAAAAGTGGTCATTCGGTTTTCAAAATATAAAGCGGGTCTCGAGTGAGCAACACCGGCGCGCTGCTGCCGGGACGGGGAGGCGGACGCAGCACAAAGCTTCGTTCAGGTGTTCCCAAGGTGACCTTCACGGGCAGCCTCGGGCGTCTCTGGACGAAGTCAGTGTTCTTGTGATTCCCCACAGTTTCCAGCAGCAACAGTGTTTCCAGCGACCAGTCTGCTGGTTTGTTTAGATCAGACGGGCTGAGGGAGGGAGAGGGGAGAAGGGAAGGGAAGGAAAGGAAGGAGGAGGAGGAGCGCTCGTGGCAGGATGTTTTTGAGGATGAGAGCCTCTGACCTCCCTGACCACTAACAACTCACTAGCTTCCTCCCGCTTCCTCTGTCCGCCAGAAAACACCAGGAATAAAAAGTGTAAGTGCGATGCAGGAGAGCAGGTGGGCGCCAGGTGATGACTGCACGTAACCGCAACAGTCGGTCCAGAGCTGCTCATCACCGCCGCCTGCACGGGAAAGCTGAGGCCCTGGCCGTTCATTACAGTCTTGTCAAATCAAAGTATAAGTGTGAAGGATATGAAAAGAAAATTCTCGAGTCCTTGAAACGTGGTGTTGTTTGGCCAGCCACTTAATAGTAACTTTATGATAGCCCTGCTCGCCTCGCTGACGAAAAGTGCCTCCTCGTCGATGTGTTTTCCCTCCACCTATAACCAACAGCCTCTCTGCCGGAACCAGTGGGCCACCGGGTCGACTGTTGCCTGAACCTGCCCAGGGTCACCTTTGCGAGGTTGTTAACATGTGCACACTCTGGATAATCGACACGTCATGATAAGAGCGGCTGATGTAATATTTACTATTCATTGTCACCAGGAAACTGAATTATCTATTCTTCAAGAGTACATTTTTTTTTTTTTTTCTTTTTTGCGTAATCTGTTTCCATGTGTTATCTGTGAGACTTAGAAAATTCAAATATTATCCTTCGTTATTTAGAGTTTTCGTCGGTGCCTTTCATAACAGCAGTCACTGAGGAAACACTGAGTAAGATGGAAAGTAAAAAGTCGCTCAACACTCTGCCACCCACACCCCGTTGCTGTCTTGCGTGCACCACCAACTTAACGCCTGCTCAGATTTTTCTTAACCACCTCTTACCATCGTCATTAGCCTGTGATTTATGTGCGTATGCGGCGTTCAGCTAGGCAGGGAC
The DNA here is from genome assembly GCF_017591435.1 of Portunus trituberculatus. NCBI lineage: Eukaryota > Metazoa > Arthropoda > Malacostraca > Decapoda > Portunidae > Portunus > Portunus trituberculatus. Next base: position 15,603,370 of record NC_059269.1, read on the forward strand.
GAAAGCAGTGGTTATCTATAGTTATAGTTCCTCCTTGTTGCTGCTGCATTAGGAACACAAGGTCTAAGTCTCTAAGAAATCTCATAACCTAAGCCTTTTTTTTTTTTTTTTTTTTTTTTTTTTTTTTAGTTGTCACTCCACGTCCTGACTGCTTCCTGCCTCGAGTAGCCTTCATTAATTCATTTATGCATGTCTCGTTTATTCTCATGGCTGAGTTTGTTCGGATTGATTGAGAAGCTAAGGTACCGTAACAACGTCCTTTCTCGTCTTCTCACTAGATTATCTTCCTCTCCCCTCTTTCCCTCATCATGCTCTCTCTCTCCCCTACTCTGAAATTTCCATACGATCTTACTGTTGCAACGAAAAAATCCATTGCCCAGCCGGTCCCTGTCTGAAAATAGCTCTCTTTGTCTGTCTGCTTTTCAAATTCCTTGTTTATCTGCCAAGCTCTTCATGCGAACCCTTTGAAGTCAAGTGCCCAAGTTTTACCCACGTCAGTTCACTAGATTATGTTTCCTTATCTCACCTTGTACAGTCAATGGCAGGAATATTCTTTTGTTAATTTATGGAGAATTGCAAAGTAGCATATTTATCACCTGGAGAGATCCTTAGCAACGCAGTAGAGACAAGCATAGTGATGGCATGTGGCATCCGCGGGTCACACTGCCTGAGGTTCAAGGCCGCGCGGCATAACCTTGACAAGCTGCGGGTATTTGTATGTCCACTTCACCTGTCGTATTGTTTAGTGCACAGCCGTGGTTAAACTTGAAAGCACGACACTTTGGTGTGAATTATACCCTCGCCAGGAAAGGCAATTTATTGATGAGTGAAAAAAAAAAAACATCTGAGAGGGAAGCTGAATCTGGCTGGGTGAAGTACCAAAGAACTAAGGATTTCTTCTTAGCACCGTCAGACGACAAACAACTTCTATTATTATTATCTCACCACCACTCACAGACGCAGACTCCTTAGCATCCACACGCCCACCTTCCCCCTCAGTCTTACAGGGAGGCACAGCTACTATCAATATAGAGTACCTGTATTCCCTATAGTGCTTCAGAATACCACAGGCAGGGCAGCAACAGACAGACAACCAGCCAGCCACTCGCAGCCTTTTCTTTTCTCTGTTATGCAAAAGCTTCACATTTTCAGAGGTGCATGATGACCCTGAGCTTGTCAAATACGACACGCTAAATGGATACCTACCACCACACACACACACAACGCGTAGTGTAGTGGTTAGCACGTTCGACTCACAATCGAGAGGGTCCGGGTTCGAGTCCCTGAAAGCGGCGAGGCAAATGGGCAAGCCTCTTAATGTGTGGCCCCTGTTCACCTAGCAGTAAATAGGTACGGGATGTAACTCGAGGGGTTGTGGCCTCGCTTTCCCGGTGTGTGGAGTGTGTGTTGTGGTCTCAGTCTTCCCCGAAGATCGGTCTATGAGCTCTGAGCTCCCTCCGTAATGAGAAAGACTGGCTGGGTGACCAGCAGACGACCGTAGTGAATTACACACACACACACACACACACACACACACACACACACACACACACACACACGTCACCCTTTACATAATCAATATGGCAGAAGATGTATTGCACATCACAGTATATTTATATACGAGTATTTCAAAGTGTTGCCGGTTCGTCCAGGATCTGACTCTCCGAATCCCAATGCCTCACCAACTTCAGCATTTATTTACGCCACATTGCGGCATTTTAAAGCTCCGGCAACACGCAAGTCTATCCGTGGCTGTGTTTGGGTGCTGAGCGTGTTGCGGGTGCCACCTGGTGGTTACTCTGGCCTCGCTTTTCTCCTTCCCCGTCGCTATCTTCGTCCCAGCCGCGTCAACAACTCAACCTTGGCCACCCTATTGCTGCTTCCTAGTCTCTCTCTCTCTCTCTCTCTCTCTCTCTCTCTCTCTCTCTCTCTCTCTCTCTCTCTCTCTCTCTCTCTCTCTCTCTCTCTCTCTCCAGCACAGTCCTTCACCATCACCGTCAACACGTCGCCCAGTCCCGTTACTCTCGAGCCACAAAGTTTCGCTCGCGCTGCTGGTGTAGATGCACGGGCTACCGAGCTTTGTTGAGACCTTACAGATAGAAACATAATAAAAGGCCGCTAAGTCATTGTTACGGCGTCCCGTGTTACTTCCTGTACCTGTACACTTATGAACGCGGAAGTGGCTAGCGGAAGTTCCCCTCTCCCCACCTCTTCCTCCTCCTCCCTCCCCACATCCCACACGCTATGTATACTGTCCTTCCCTCCTCGTCCGCGCCCGTGTATGCTGCATGGCCTCTGCACATGCATACACAGCTCCACTCTTAGTGCAGAATTCCTATTATTTATGCATCACTCATACAGTACCGACGTATGAAGGGAGGGATTCATTAGTTACATCTGCGTGGGCTTTTGGTTTGACACATTAATGGGGTCAGTGATTCTGGACGAGAAGTTTCAAAAGAATGGCCACTCCTATGTCGTCCGTTGTGCCCCCAAGAGGGTACTCTGGTGTGCGGCACTTTTGTGTTAGTCGGTCGATTCTGCACACCTGGCGTCTCAAGGGAGCCAGGCTGTGATGAAGGAGGTGACCCGCCTTCCTCTTTTCCTTAATTTTACTTGAGCTCCACTGACTGTCCTGAGGTGGCATATGTTAAGCTCCCCAGGGACTCGCTACCTCGCTTAAATCCCCACGGTATGGTCGCCCCATCTGGCCGTCCTCAGGTTGTAAAAGCTGCCGCTTCTTCTTGCCTTCCCTGGGGAGCGAACCGCACCTGCATTATTTGCCCTACCCTCTTCCCTTCCTCCCTCGCCACCCACCCGAGAAAGTGAGGTTGAGGAGAGACGGGAATGGACGTTTTCGAACACACCCGATAAGATGAAAACAAATGCTAGGGCGAGTGTAGGGAAGCTGCTTCAACGTTGTAGGAACGTGTAGGTACAATCATGAAGTCAGTTGTCACGCCAGTTGTTAATTTGCATGTTGCACACTCGCTTTCTCTCTTTTCTACTAATACACTTAAGTTATGTGTATGGGCAAGGAACTCATCCTTACAAGTATTAGGTGATTAATAAGTACTGATATGTAAATATTGCTATCATATTGCGCTGAAAGGGCAGGATTTCTTTCCCTCATTACAGTGATGAAGAGTGACTAATGAATATTTCTGAACAGATGATGACAGCAGCTACAGGCGGGATGACGCCCGCGCCCGCAGCCCTTGTTCCCTGGACGCTCCAGTGGACCGCCCACGACGTGCCCTACCGCCCATCAGCCGCATGCTGCCAAGAGCTGCGTTGCTCCTCCGCTCCCGCTCGCCGGCACTGCCCCAGCCGACGCTCTTCTGCCTCCTCAAGATGTGCCGCTTGACTGCCACGTGCCCCGCCGCGCCGCCTCGCCGCGACTTCCACCCTTCTCTGACGTGAGGCGCCACCAGCGGGCTCCCTCCCCCATGGACTATGACCACCGTCCGTTCCGGTACCATGAGAGCCCCGTCCTACCCTACGACCTGACCACCCGACGCGCCCGCTCCCCCCGCAGCGTGTCCCCTCAGTCCCTCCCGCCGGTGATGGCTTCCATGCACCTCACACAGGCCACCAGCGCCGAGGACGGGGGCGGCCAAGGTAACGGCAGCGGTGCTCCTCCGAGTCAGCATGGCAGTGGCTCTAGCGGCGGCTACGTGGACGCTTCCCAGACTTCCCTCTCCTTCTTCGGTTCGCTGGGCATTGGTGGAGACAAAGGCGGTCTGGGTGGTGCTGACGGAGGGGGAGGAGGAGGACAAGCCCCTAGTGGAGGTCTCCCGAGCGTGGAGAGCACTTCCCTGCCCCCACCGATCCCCTTGCCCGTCGAGCCCCACGTGTACTCCCTCCCCGAGCACTGCCGCAGCATCCCCACCTCTGCCAGTGACACTTCTCAGGCATTCCCAGCTCCGGCACACTTCAGGGAAAGACACATTCACTTACAACACCAACATCATCTACACTCACATCACCAGCAGCAACAACAACAACAACAGCAGCATCAACAACAGCAGCAACAGCAACAGCAGCAGCAGCAGCAGCATCAACAGACACTTCTACAGCCACAACAGATCCAGTCACAAGCACCTCAGTCGCAGTACACAGTGGCTCCTCCGTCACCTTCGCCTCTCCCAGTCTCTCCTCCCTTGAGCTGCGCCCCATCGCCCCTCACCTGCAGTACCACCATCCTTAGATCTCCACCCGAGGCGCAGACCTTCGAGCCTCCATCACAGACACAGGTAAGAGAACATAACCATTTCTCCCCCAATTCTCAGTAGTGTAGTGAACTATTATTTTGGTAACGTCAACATGCTAATCCTGGTAATGAAGACGGAAAGAACAGTCTTCTGACACTTCGTTTTCTTTCCTCAGGTTCCTCTGGTGTCTTCAACGGATCTCCAGAGCGGATGGTCGGATCGCTCTCCCATGTCCCCACAGTACATGCAGACGTCTTACCCAAGCCGCCCCTCCCCAGGCAGCACCTCCCTTCTGGACGCCTCCTCCCCGCCTCTTCACGACCTCCAGGTATGCTGAGTCACTGGTTCATCTTGTTTTCATCTTTCCTCTCATCGTTCTCTTCTAATCCTAAAATATATAGATTTGGACTTTGATTCCTGATATCAGTGTTTTGGCGCAAAGGATGAAGTTAAATTTTTTATTTGATTTAGTCCTTCAGTTGAGTTGTTTTTTCACTTCAGTTACCAGCAGTCAATAAAGTCAAAACTAGAATATAACGTTGTCGTCTGTCTGTCGCACAGCGAGAAGTGCCACTACAAGTGAGGGTGTCCATCTTGCAGCAGAGGCTTGGCCTCCCAGAAGACACACCGCTTGAGTTCGTCAACGGAGGCCACGGCATCAAGAACCCCCTGGCTCCCCCCACTGACGCGACACGCCCCGAGGCCTCAGAGAAGATGCAGCAGCCACAGCCAGGTAATTACTTCATCATCCACAATGGTATTTTCATTGATAATTGAAATAGTTAAGTCAGTCCAACGTTATTCCAGTTTTACTTTCTCATTGTTCCCATTGCCCTTTATTTCAATATTCTGAATCAAAAGTGACCACTCGTTCCCTCCAGCAGTTGTGATGGATGACGACACCAGCAGCAAGTTCGTGTGTCGCGTGTGTTCCAAGACGTTCAGCCTGCAGCGACTCCTCAACCGCCATATGAAGTGCCACTCGGACGTCAAGCGTTACCTGTGCACTTTCTGCGGCAAAGGCTTCAATGACACCTTTGACCTTAAGCGCCACACCCGCACCCACACAGGTAACGCTCTGATCCTACTCACGTTGTGAAATGGCACATTGCAAAGCGATTATTGAGAAATTTGTCATACCTTTTCTATTTAACCTTAACTTCGCTTGATGTAAGAGTGAAATTTAAATACATTGCCATTTATAATTTATTTGTCTTATGATGAATGATTTTCGTACCACACTAACGCTCATGTTTTTTTTTTTTTCTGTAGGTGTGCGTCCATACAAATGTAATCTGTGCGAGAAGTCCTTCACGCAGCGCTGCTCCCTCGAGTCGCATTGCCTCAAAGTGCATGGCGTCCAGCACAGCTACGCCTACAAGGAGCGTCGCTCGAAAGTGTACGTGTGCGAGGAGTGCGGCCACACCACGGGAGAGCCGGAGTGCCACTACATGCACCTCAAGGACAACCACCCCTACAGCCCTGCTCTCCTCAAATTCTATGACAAAAGGCATTTCAAGTTCAATAACTCCAACTTCACAAACGTCCTCCTCATGAGTCAAACGTAGAGGAACAGCTGTCCTAACTTGCTACCAGTTTCCTCACCCATAACAGCAATGGCTTTTGTTGGTTAGGCCTCTGCTTCTGCCTTTACAAGCGTCACGCTGGTGGCCGCTGCTCCCTCCGCTAGTGACTTGATGCTGGGCAGACTGTATGCCCCTGGCCAGGAAGCAAACGGCCCCTGAGAGGCCGCACTCACGCAAGGAGGCCACATGCACTTTGGTCAGTCCTGCCACATACATATAACTAAACACGCGTTCCTCGCCGGCTCGGGACATAAACATATCTTCGTGCTTTTTCAACAGAAACATGCAAGGCATTATAAGTTTAATAAGTTATATGTAAAACTATAGGAAAAGTTTAGCTTAGGAGTCTATTATGTTAAGTGTTAGCATTGTGCTTTATCAGTGGCGAGATGAGACTGTGGACAGCAGCTTGGTGCAGCAGGAGAGGAGTGAGGCAACAGCTGTTTCAGTGAGCCGTTTGCAGTGCACAGTTGATTAATGAATGTTGCAATATAGATGTTAAGATGTTGCTAAACCAATGATTTTTACGTTTAGTACGTAGACTACAGCGTGAATGTTTAGCTGTTGAGTTCTAGGTGTTGATGCTGTTCTTTGTTTACAAGAAAACTTGTTAGCATTCACATACAAAAAAAAATCATTCAGTTTGGTGTAGAGGTTTATGATGATCTCCAGTGTAACATGAGGGCATTAAATACGATTGGTGCTCCAAGCCGTAAGTGATACGTCTTTTTTTATGTTTACATAATATACCAACCAATGATATTTACCTCAGAGCCGAGACCTGCCGCCCACCCGTGGCATTTGGAACCCGCAGTGCGTTGTCGCTCTGCTCCGTTGTTGGTTCCAGAAATAGACCTGGCGCTGGCAAGCGAGACTAGGTCTGGATCACTTTTTTAAAGGTTGTGCAGCATGGAGGCACCAGTGGGCACCCACGTGCCCTCCATGCGTGGTCGGCGGGCTCACGGCGCTCTTGTGGTATCTGCCGGTGAAGTACAAGGGTCTGGAGGGTGTACATAGCTGTATATAGGACGTTACTTTAATTTTATATTTTTATAATCCTGCCGGGACTTTCACACTCGTAAATGACAAACACATGGACGGGGCCACGCACCCTCAGGCCCCCACTGTGCGCTACACTCACTGCATCATTCATTTCTGAAATTTTCTTATGATTCTGGACACAGGATGACATTCAAGACTTCACTCTGCCTGGATTTGTTCCGTAGTGTGCAGCTGCTGGATAACCCAAGGGACGACAGCTGCCCACGTTTTGCAAGCATATCTTTGTCAGACCGTAATTCTTCAGCTTTTGAGGGAGTGAAATACATCAATGGGAACTATAGTTCGTAGGATCGTGATCTTGTGATGATATAAGTTAGTGCAACTCAGCACGCTGACTGACGCCCACCCGCGGCACACGCCTGCACGGCGCCCGCCCGCTCATCCTCACTTTCACGGTGCCATATGAATCTGATATTACGGCGCCGACTTCTAATAAGACAATCGGTCAATCTTTAATCAACGATGCCTAATGCTAAATCTTGGACGCAATTCTCCAACATTCATGGCTTTAAGTGCAGCACTGCAAACATTCGTCTGTGCTGGAGTGCGGGCGGCGCTGTTCGGTCCCGGAGGTGGCGCGGGAGTCACACTGCTTCACTACTACACGGGAGTCCTGGCGCGGCGCGGCATTGAGCGGCCGAGGCAGACAGCACTGTAGCCTTGGGGTCCTTCTTGCATGGCACTAGCGGCTGTCAGTCATTTCTCAAGGTGAGCTTCTCGTGTCATTTTCGCCTCTACGGGTTGCAGTTATGTTGTTAGAATCTTTAACCCTATTTATGGCCACGGTCGTGATCCACACCCTCGGGTCTCTTGTTGATTTCAGTCATATAATATATATTTTTTAGATTTTTTGTCTTTTGTGTCTGTTTACGTATATTCTCTATTTTCTCTGTATAT
>NC_059269.1:15616128-15643628 GCF_017591435.1 Portunus trituberculatus
CTCTCTCTCTCTCTCTCTCTGAATACTAGATAACTCGACAATTTCCTCTTTTTATTCCGATGATATCCAGAACTTTATTTATGTATTCATTTTCTCATTCATTTATACATACATTCATTAACTACGTACTACATACTTTTCCTCTCCTTTTCATTATAGCCTTTTAAAAATAATGTGCTGCTAATGAAGTGCTATGTAGTGTAACGGCAATAATTTTTACTTTGTACCTGTCCTTTACATATTTTACAGTCATGATTATTTGATTAACCTGCATTGCGTATCATATGAGTGACCATTTGCTTATGAATGGCAGCTCAGGTCTCAAGAACACGCGACACGTTATGAATGGAAATATCCTAAAGCCATAACCAGAAATAGCCAATACCAAAGGAGACGACAATGAAAACCTTGGTATCGTGAACTTGAAAGTCACCCTGTGCTGGCATACAGAACACTTGCGAGCCGCTCAACATTTACCAGAACCCTTCATGATCTTTTTTTGTGGCCCGAGAGAGAGAGAGAGAGAGAGAGAGAGAGAGAGAGAGAAATATATATATATTACCTAGTGGCCTTATATTGAAAAGCTTTGACTCTTAGATTTTAAAAAGTTACCGAATGTGGAGTTTTCATTCGTACTTCTCCCGCCAACAATGCAGAACCTTTGTTAAAACTATCAGTGGAATCATGAAAACACCCTTGATAGCCTTAAGCAAGTTCCTCTACAACCTGTTTAAAGTAATCGTGATAAGAGAGTGAAACGTTAAGAATGCAGCCTCTGAAGAACATCATGACGAAGGGCGAGGTCTTTAGAGAGGGACGAGGGGTTGACGAGCTCATTGTGCCCCAAAAGGTAGAGATTCAAGGGCGACGGGAGCAAGTCACGTGTCCAAAGAGGGCCTCTGCAGAACACACAGAGAAAGACTCTTCAGGATCCATACGTTTGTCTTACTCTTGTCAACACTGTATCCTATTAGCCATGTGTGTACTAAGCAGGCTTTGATTATTCAGTGTCTCGTTGATTGATGAGTGAAGCGTTCCGAACCGACTGATGAATAAGGTGAAGCAACCGCACTTCTTTTTACCTTCACTTTCTCGCTTCTACACTTTTTTTTCTTAACCTGCTTATTTCCTAGCTTATTTATACCAGTATCGGCATAATCAGACACTTTATCAGCATACCCTGCGTCCCACACCCAGTGCCCGGCCACACCCACGTCAGCCACACCCACCGGCGGCCACACCCAGGTAACAGTTCACACCTTGAGCCTCACCTTGAGCAGTAGCGTCCGACTCGGGTATTTTTTGATGCTAATGAGAGTCCCGTCAAGGCAGTGCACATTGTTTCATCCTTTGCTCAGTTTATATTCCAGTTTGGTAAAGGAGAATTTATTGGCAAATCACAGTCTTTTGTCGAACGAGTTAGGTAGGTATTGCCGCCCACCAGAAAGCTGTGCAGTAAAGAAGTGGATGGATAGCTTAACTAAAGTATAATTCTATGGTTGATATTCTCAAACATATCCACGTCTTATCTGGACAGCTGCAAACAGGCTCTAATGGAGCTTATTGTGGTTCTCATGTGTGTTTTCATGATCCAAGTGATAGCTTGATGAGAATGTTACACTGTAAACGGGGAAAACATCCATGAGAGTCCGATCAATCATCTCTATGGTCTTTAAAAATGTTTTAATGAAAGGGCAAAGCGTTTAAGATCACAAGCTCCTAATCTTCACAACTACCCGGGTTGTGGCAAGGGCTGTTGATGAATGGCAAGTTAGAAAATATAACAATGAATGTACCAACATCATTTGATCCCTTACTTTTAACTGCCCGAGAGATATGAATCTACTTCAGACGCTCAATCTCTTTTATGAATAATCTCTGAAAAATCTTAATATTTTCATGATCAATTGTATCTTAAATTGTATCTTTTATTTCTTTTGGATTTTGATATTACTCGCTTCTTCTAACGGAAAACAGTACCGGCTCTAGTCTTTCTTCTTTCACAGAATGTTGTGCTTGGGTCACGATGGGTGAGCGTGTAAAGAACCTGGCGTAACTAACGGCTACTGTTGTTCACGTGATGTTTTTTTTTTTCTTTTTTACGGTAAGGCCTATACTATAGCGCCTGTAGGCACACTTGAAGAGTGTATGGGAAGCGCTGTTCAGCTTCCGCCCATTAGTGGCGCAGGCAATTTTATTTATAGTGGTACCCTATTAGGCCCAAGCTCATGTTGAGTGTAACCACCTAGAACCTGGGTATCATGGTGACATGTAACTTTAAACCACTCGACAAATGGCAAAGTGTTTTAAGGCTGTACGTGGTGGGATTCGAACCTACGCGTGGACGTCTGCCCGATCCCACGCTCACCACCTTATCCACTATGCCACATATAGTAGAGGATATGTATCTGTGCAGGTGTTCTCGAGTATCGCAGTCGCTTCAGTGAATATGAGATGTGACAAGATGCGTGCCAAAGAAGCTGCTACTCACCCTCGAGGGCTTGGCATCAAGTCATGAATGTTTTGTTGTCGAGTCAATAATGTAATGAAACATGAAGAAACTTGTCAATCGGAATATTCTAATTCATATCTTTGAAGTTCTTAAGGATTGTTTCTTCTAGGCTATGAAAAGAAAGGAAATGTTTATTTGATAGATGGAACTTTTTCCTTTTACCAGTGGAGCGTAAGATGAATTCGTTATTTGAGTGTTGTTACAGATTATTTTACATACATTTGGAACAGCGTATGTAATCCACTTATGCACCGATTCGTACTCTGACTCAGGCACGCATTCTCACGCTGGAAAGTTCAAACAAACACATTCATGTACTTGCACACACACACACACACACACACACACACACACACACACACACACACACACACTTACATGCATGCTTCAGACTCTGGCAGGAGTTGCCACGCACGCTTCCTCGCTCTCACGCGTTCGAACCTGCAGATAGCAAGGAAATGTGCAGGTCATTGTCTGTTTCCTGAGGTGTACATTGGATCTAAAGCAGACTCTTAGTTGGTGTGTCGTATAGCTTCCTATAGAAACCTCCTACAACTCCATTTCAAGGTTTCAGAACTTCATCTCGAGTACTATCAAGTCTCATGGAAGTTATTGCTAGTTTTAAATGTTTCCATTATTTTGCCGATGGTTTAATCAAGGATTATGTATCCCTAGTGGAGAAATAAAATACGTGAGGATCTTATTGATCTCTGTAGCCTCTGAAAGTAACCCTTATGAAGGCCTCGAACTTTTCAAAATATGGATAATGTAATAATCGTGAGAACTTCAATTGAAAGACATAGTTTACAAATAAATATGTATATCATCTTTGCAAATAACAGCTTTGCCCACATAACGGGTAGATAATATAGCAGCAAGTAAGATTGGTGGGAAGCTAAGAGAGAAGAACTATAAAAAGATCTATTTCTAAGATTCACAGGTGCGGGTGGGATAGGGCGGGGTGGGGTGAGGTGTTCAGAAGGGAAGAGCGCCCCTGAGTGCTGCAGCTGCACCTCGACTAAATGCCACAGGTCGGGCAAGATGGTTCGCAAAAAGAGACCTTCGACCTGCCTGGCCTTCATTCATAAATACCGTACAGTGATGCTTGTTTACAGTTTTCGCCAATTACTCTTGGGTAAAGTCCCCTATGAGCTCTGAACTGTGTCGGTAGAATTGGTACAGCAGTGGATTCGTCCCCTGTGGCGCTTTCCTAGTGTGCATGTGGACTGTAGAGGGGCGTACCGAGTGTCTTTTGCGAGTCAAGCGCCCCCCTCGCCCTCCCAAGCTAATGCAACCGACAGCTCCTTCCCCGTACGCCATGGACGCCAGTAAGGACACCGCGGACACATGTATATTGCTGCTCGTTGAGTTGTGGACAGAGGATTGTAATGATGAGGATGAGGATGATAGTGATGATACTGCTACTACTACTACTACTACTACTACTACTACTACTACTGTTGTTGTTGTTGTTACTGCTGCTGCTGCTGCCTCTATATTAACAGTAACAACAATAATAATAATACCGATAAAAGTTCTGAAGGGAGTTAACAATTTGAATGGACATCGTTAAAAGAAAATATGTGAATGAACGAACGATTAAGGGTCAGAAAAAGACTAGAATAATAAGGCCAGAAGTTTCGCCAGAATGGCTTGGGGTAGAATGGAGGAAAGGGAATCATAAGGTGACATGCACTGTGAACGAGAGGAAAAAAGTTATACGCATAGAGAGGGAGAGTGAGAGACGGAAAATGGGAGAAGCACATTACTAAGGAGCCGAAGGTTCGGGATGTACGAACGAGCGAAGGGCGAGGTGAAGCAGCTCTCTAAAGGTCACACACACACACACACACACTAGGATTAATGATGACACTTGTTTAGCATCACTTCTGTTTATGAGTAGCTAAACTGTGTGACCATCCCTTGTTACTGCAGCTCCCCAAATGTCACACAAACACATAAACGTTTAATACATGAGAGAATATAATTAATGATAACACTTGTTTAGCATCACTTCTGTTTACGAGTAAGTAAACTGTGCGGCCATCCCTTGTCACTTCACTCAATTGCACTTCATCACAACTAGTACAGTTTATTAAGACATCAGTGTTCATCATCTTATCAACATCTTTCTCCTATTAAGTATTTATTTGCCTTATATATACTCAGCTTATTAGTGTCATTATCATCTTCCTTGTGTCCTCTAGTGTATATGTTCTTTATATACGTACACAATTAAAGTGTTTATCATTATTAATCATCTTGCATTGCCCTTCTCCAGTATTTACACTCAATTTACCAACGCCACGCATTAGAAATTATCGTATATCTTTTTTTTTAATGTATGTCTTATATACATATAATTGATTTATTAGTGTCAACAATAGTTATCATCTTCCAGCCCCGTCTAATATTCATCTTCCTAATATGCACTAACTTACGTAAGTTACTCATTAATTATCGTTTTCTCTAACACTATTTACATGCATTCCAATGGTTTTCTTTAGTATCCATCTTCCTAACACACAATTAACTTACTGGGAGTGTCTATCATTAATTATCATCATCCCTAACACTTCTTACACGTATGGAATGCCAGAGCCCCTTCTCCCAGCTCTTCTGCACCTCGCCGTCCCTGCCACGCGTCCTTTATCTCCACCCTTCATGGCCTCAGATGGGCGGGGAAGCTCTAGGGACGCTGCTGCTGGGGCGATGGGCAAGGCGGGCAAAAATACAAGACCAAGTTCAGATCCAAGTTTTTGTGACAGGGTGTGGTCGAGGAGTCCAGCAAGGTGTGGTCATGAAGTGTGTGTGTGTGTGTGTGTGTGTGGAGCAGGTTCTTGGAAAGGGAGTGGATTGTCTTTTAAAAATGTAAGTAGTACGTCTAGTTTTCGCTTTTGAGTTCGTTTTCGTTGTCGTGCTTTATATTTTGTTAGAGAGAGAGAGAGAGAGAGTTCTTAAGTAAGGGAACTCTTTCATAACATAAGCTCTAATTATTTTACAAGAGGGAAGCAAAAGATACGTAAGTAGATTATGATGTAATATGATACCACTCCATATGGCTATTCTGTTAATCTATCTATCTGTCTGTCTATCTATCTAGCTATCTATCTGTCTATCTATCTATCTATCTATCTATCTATCTATCTATCTGTCTGTCTGTCTGTCTATCTATCTATCTGTATATGTGCTTGCTTATTCATTCATTTATTTACTCATTCTAATCATACTTTTTACATTTGCTTATTATCTGGTCTCGTTAAATCTTGACAGACTGAATTTTCAAACGCATTGCATGATAACTATTGCAAACCCACACTAATTCCATGATCCGTATGAAATGTTACACTTAGAAATATACCACGTTGTTAATTAGAGGAATAATTTATTTATAATTTCATTCAAGAATTAGTGAACAGCCGTCGATCATTGCTTGCAAACCTCGTGAATCGGTGAACAAAACACAGCAATTGTCTGTTGTTGGTTTGAGATATGATTATTAACTCTCTCTCTCTCTCTCTCTCTCTCTCTCTCTCTCTTCACAATATACATTGGCGAGACAGAAAGGCGTTTGGTCGCATTGATATAACACAAGACAACAAAAATTGAGGAGCAGTTCTTAAAGTGAGGTTCAAAGGGTTCAAAGGGTCGTTTCTTGTAACTAGCCTTGGGTGAGGGGGGAGTTGGGGGAAAGAGGAGGAGGATAGGTGAAGTTGTAAGACGGCGCTGAGGAGGCGTTTGTTTTCCCTCAGGACTCTGTGAAGATAAGACGTTCTCTGTTATAGAGGTGGGTAGTAAAATATGTTGGGTTTTCGTCATGTTTGGTGTGCTAATTGTGTGTGTGGGTTCGTGCTGGAAACGGCGAGGTAGGTGGGTTTACCCGTAACCAAATTTGATAAAACGGGTAAGTGCAGAGGAGCAACATCAGAGAGGAATAATGGAGGAGTGTTCTCAGATTAGATAAGGTTTTGGTAGGTACTGATCAAGAGTTGGTAGAGCGTGTTGATATAGTAGTGTTATCTCCGGTGGTGAGGATTTCCATAACCTAATCATATGGGAGGTGTAGGTTTAAAGACATTGGAGCAGTGATGTATTGTATTTTATAACCAAGATCACGGAAGCTGGGATTATTAGATATTTATTATATAGTGAAGATTATTAGATATTTTAGAGAATTAACGTATAGTCGTGGTCATATGTTGTCTTGCTTCATCCTAGTGATTAATTCTAGTAGGCTCAGGTTCGATGGTTTGAACAACTGTTAAGAGTGGGAGGTGTCGGCGAGACAGTGTTTGTATACCCGCCCCTACCCGCACCTCGCGCTCCTCTTCACGACACATTTATTCAAACCTTTGAACATAATGATTATTATGGCTGTGAAGCAGGGTGATTTACTACGGCGATTGTACGAAAAGTGTCAATGTAATATCTTGTTCCAGGACTGCAGGAAGCTGGTTGATGTAGGCTGTGCAGCATTATTGGACCTGCCTTACCTGTTCCTACTGCCGCAGTCGCAGAAGACAAAAAACACGAGAATACTGACTCGGGTGTGTTCATTATGTTTGCGTTAAGCTTTAAATGGGTACTCGCATACAATACGAATTAGGACTTTCAAAAACATGAGCGAAACACGGTAGTTGTCTGCTGTTGGTTTGAAATATGAATTTATCATTCTCTCTCTCTCTCTCTCTCTCTCTCTCTCTCTCTCTCTCTCTCTCTCTCTATGCATTGGCGAAGCAGAATAGCATTTGGTAAGTAGGGGATGTTGGTGTAGGGTAAAGTGCGTTGTCTTCTGTAGTTTGAATCTCCATAACCTACTATACATTTCAGCCGTGGACAAACGGTGTTTTTTGCAGATATCTCTTAAACGAATCGTTGGAGGAGTATATTTCAACACACTACCTTGAACATCCGTTCGTAATTTATGGTTAACATACCATAGTGCTATGTGTTATGAGAGTATACTCGTGAAATATAACACAAAGCCGACGAGTCATGTTGACGCATTCGAATGAAAGTGTGGCCCCCACACACCCACCCAAACCATTCCGAACTACTACTACGTCTCCCCCGTCTCTGAAGTTCTCGCCCTCTTTATCCCTCCTCTCCTCTCCCTAGCTCCTCGCCTCCCTCACTCCTGTGTCCCTCCCTACTTCTCCCACCACTGTATTTTTACATTATAATGTTCTGTAAGTGTGTATGTATAGATATGACTATAAACGAGTATGATACAATTTCATGAAGGCAAGAAGTGGTTCACGTTGATAATTACTGTACAACAGCACGTTTACGTGTAGTATATAGAAGAGCCATGTTTGCAGTCGTTATGGTCAACCATGTGAACATGATGTGCTGGAATTGCCTGTGACCTGGACCTTCTACTGTTAGGAAAACTTGATAATCTTATTGCGTACTGTCTATATATTGATCATAAAAAGTGGTCCAGTTTATATATATTATTTTGTTGTTAGATACGTTGCTTATTATCCAGCTATACGGCCATTAACAGCGGAATTAGCTATTGCTTTCACGGTTGTTTGACCCACTCTGGTTTTCATGTCCACATATACCAGCAATTGTATTAAATATTATTAATGTATGATATGTATGTACATACTGACGTATGTAACTATTATACGCATACGTATGTAATTACAATAGGGGAAAAAAAATCAAAGGTGGAAGGCTGATGGTGTGAATAGGGGCTGAAGTGGGAAGCGGGGAAGAGGGTCATGCGATACTGGGGTAGAGAAGGAGTGGCCTGGGGGTTCTTCAGGGTGGTGGTGGAGGGGTTAGACGAGTACCCCCCACTCGTCCGATTCTGTATAACACCTTTGATATGATGGCTGGATTAGGCGTAATATCACTCGGTAAACTCCTCACATAACACATAAGTACTGTGGTATGTTAACCATAAATTACGAACGGATGTTCAAGGTAGTGTTGAAATGGCATACTCGTCCAACGATTCGTTTAGGAGATATCTGCAAAAAACACCGTTTGTCCACCGCTGAAATGTATAGTAATCATATGGGAGGTGTAGCTTTATTGGAGCAGTGACTACTAATTGTATGATGTGCCTTACCGAAGTGCCATGCTCCTGCAGACGTTGGTGACCATGGATTGCCACACCCATAACATCTAATATATACTCGTACATGCAGCTCTTCCACCTCCTGTTCTTCCTATATTTCATCCATGTATTTCTCACTTGTCTACCTTTTGCTGTGCTACTTGATATTGTTCCTGTTAAGCTTAGTTCCTCCATCTTTCCTCTTCTCATAAGTCCTACAAATCTCATCTGACTTGCTAGTTTTCACCATTACATAGCTCTTTCACATTTCTTGATTTCCTCATTCATCTTTCATGCTCTTGTGTAGCTTCCCAGGTAGGAAAATCTTTATATTTTTTTAATATGTACATTGCAACTTAAAACCTTTAACTTCTTCATAATCACCATCACTTATCTATGTTGATAGACATTTTGCTTCATTGGCTTCCATTACTGTTATAGTATAGCTACTGCAAATCAAAACTGTATCCTCCACATACCTTATGTTATTCAGATATACTTCTTTCCCAATTGATCTATAAGATTTATAAGATCTCTATAAGGAGAACGAATCTGGTGAATATATAAAACACTCCTATCATACTTCTTTATCAATCTAGTCACAGTTCTACTCCTGCTGCTGCTTTCTGGTTCCATTTTAAGTTTGTACACCATTTTTTTTCCACCCACACCCATTTCCTTTGCTATTCTTCAAGTTGAAGTTTATTAGATTTTCATAGTGAATTACTGTAATGTATAGTTGTGGTCATCTTCACTTGCAAGTGATGAATTCTATATAGTATGCTGAGGTTTAATGGTTTGAACAACTGTCTGGCGAGAAGAGTAGTCATTTGCAAGGGGGAAGGCCCCTGCCAGCATCTAACGTTTCTTCACGGAGCACATTTGTTCAAACTTTCGAACATAAAGAAATGATTAGGGCTGTAAAAGACGAATGACTCCTGATGGCAATTATACAAAAAGTAATTCCAGAGTAGGAGTAAGCAGATTGATGTAGGCTATGCAGCATTACTGGATCTTCCTTCCTTGTTCCTACTGCTGGTCCTTAAGCCAAATACGCAAGAATACAGACTCGGATATGTTCATGTTTGCATTAAGCTTTAAATTGAGTGAAAGATATAAAAGATGCATTCACAATGTAGTTTTGAATATCTTATTGTACTTAATTGCACAATGAGAATGTAATGGGAATTTAACAGAATTTTTGTGGATGTGAAGGCAAAGAATTAGAAAGTTGTTCCATATGTTAAGAGAATGTGGCAGTGGAGCAAGAGAGGTAAGAAGTATGAGAGAACAGATGCTAGTGATTAAGGTGTGATAACAATGGAAGTTAGACAGGAAGGGAATGGCTGTGAGACTGTAAATTAATGGTTTCTGTATTTAAATTAATGGTTTCTGTATTTTTTCTTTCAGGAGTTTTGTGATCCAAAGGCCTTGGATGTAGGAGTGATTGTGTGCCACCATAGTCCAAAGGCCCCCATCTACACGTTGATTGTGAGTCACCATAGTCCAACGGCCCCCATCTACACGTTGATTGTGAGCCACCATAGTCCAAAGGCCCCCATCTACACGTTGATTGTGAGCCACCATAGTCCAAAGGCCCCCATCTACATGTTCATTGTGAGCCACCTGTATCAGATAAAACCATAAGGATGCCAGAGTGGAAAAAAATACTCTGCTACCTCTAATATGTATGACTGCTACTTAACATGAAAAGATTGCTAACTACTGTCTTTATTTACCTATATCCAAAAACCTCTTTATTTACCTATATCCAAAAACCTGAAAATTTACAAATCAACATGCTTGACCCGCTAGCTAGCTATGGTTGTGGTATAGAAATTACCTATAAATACACATCAATGAATAACCTTTGGATGGAAACATACCCATCAATGACCTAGAAATCTCAAAACATTCCAAGATTTGGATGGAAGTAATGCAAATTTTACTAGAAAATACAACTCAACCTTGCATGCACTTACAAATTGTAATACAAGAAATACAAATTTTAGTAAAATACAAATTTTAGTATATAAAATTTATTTTGTATATAAAATGTAATAATGCTAAAAAATGGTTGAAACTGCAAAAATGGGCTAAAAAGTGGTTGCTAAAACTGTAAATGGGCAAAAAAGTGGTGATTGCTTACAAAAATGGGCTAAAAAGTGGTTGCTAAAACTGTATAAGTCAAAAATACTCGAAAGACTCTCCGGAGACAAACCAGATGTTTATTATTAAAAAAATAAAACAAAGACCAGCCCTAGACACATTTTTATTTAAACCATCATGTAATTACAATCCCACCAGATACAAATCATCCCTCCAGAAATTCTTAACAAGTGTATAATAATTTAGAGAGGAGGGAATTCTTAACAAGTGTATAATAATTTAGAGAAATTTTAAAATGAGAATATTAACTGAATCACTGATAAACTTTAAATGAAAATTTTCTTTGAATAAACCTATAATTGACTTTTTTTATTTTCTTTGCATAAACCTATAATTGACTTAGTTTTTTTTTTTAAACAGAGATTCTAAACTATAATTGTTTTTTTTTTTTTAAACAGATTCTAAACTATAATTGAGTTTTTTTTTTGAGATCATTACTTAAAAATGAAAATTTTCACTGAATAAACTATAATTGACAGGGGTTTTTTTACGGTCAACTTTCTTAGGACAGTGATTTCACAAAATAAACTAGCTAGACTTAATTCAACAAATGACTGCCAGAAAATGTCCAAAAGTTAAATTTTAGTGCTCAATTTTCTTAAACTAGCTAAACTTTGATTCAACAAATGGCAGCCAGAAAAAATTAAAAACAAATTACTAAATAAAGAATACAATTATCCATTGTAAAATTATTTCATGATATAATCAAAACCTAACAAGAACCTAGATAACACCTTACTTGCAGTTCTTCATCCTCCTGTCTTGCACTCACTGACTAAAGATGTCTTGTTGGAAGGACACGTACTGGCTGATACCCAAAAACCTAAAAAAATAAAGGAAACCTCAACAAATGCCTCAGAAGAATAAAGTACTTTTTTATATAGTCAGTTATGTGAGAGGTGTTCAGCACTGATAAATTTAGTTTGAAAGTGTAGTCATAGCAGCCAGATAGTGGGAAAACTCTTCAAGAGTGTTGGTATGAGGGCAAGTCTAGTCATTGCACAAATATAACATCCAGCTTTAGATGGAAAGTGGTCAGAAAAAATAGGAGGGAATGCAAGAGTTATCCAGCATTCTCAGTCTTTCATCTATTTTTTTCTGGTAAACCTACAGCTGTTGCAAATGAAGTCAGACGCCTTTTTCTTATGTGATGCCCACACCTTCAATGCTTCCTTGGTAATGGATGCTTGTTCAGCTCCAGTTTTATACCAACTTGTTTTATTACATAATTATTATAAACCTGCAAATCTTATCCTTACATCCAGCATGGGTCCCAAACCACTCACAGATGCAGAAAAAAGTCATATTCCCTAAGGGATGAAAAGTCACTATCCTTGATATCTGCAGGAAATTAAGACTTCGTAGGACAACCATAAGAAAGCTTTTTCCTCCTGTGCTTACATCCTTTTTGACACATTCTTGAGAAGCTCTGGGTTCCTTGTTGTCTGGCTGTCAATTCTGGATCTTTCTTCAAGGCAATTACCATGAGTTTATCTGTACTCTTTGAAGTCTTTCTCTTGGCTCCAAGGCAGGTTTTATATGTTTGAACTTGATTTGGTAGTAGGTAGCATGAGACACCAAGAAGCCTTTTCACAGTCATCTTACCACATCCTAATTGCCTGCATATTTCTGAGTGACCTTTTCTTCCCTTAGGGTTAAAATATAACACACTCTTCTGCATCTGTGAGTAGTTTGAGACCTATGCTGGATGTAAGCTGTAAGAATAAGGTTTGCTGGCTTGTGATAATCAGATAAGAAGAAAGGAAATTGTAAAACTGAAGCTCAACATGCATCCACCCTCTTCCATAGTCCATAACAATATCTCTCTCTCTCTCTCTCTCTCTCTCTCTCTCTCTCTCTCTCTCTCTCTCTCTCTCTCTCTCTCTCTCTCTCTCTCTCTCTCTCTCTCTCTCTCTCTCTCTCTCTCTCTCTCTCTCTCTCTCTCTCTCTCTTATATCCACCTTCATTCCCACTCACCAGCCAGAAGTCAAGAAATGTTCTCTCCATAGTTGCCAGCATCCCACACTGCCACTGCTGGCCTGACTGCTATACTTAGAGCTCTGGAAGGCCTGATCATGACCAAAGTCACCACTAGCTTCATGTCATGCAAGTTGTCATTGGTTTGGTTGTCTTATACCACTGCTGCTGCTCCCAGCAGTATGACATCTGCAATGCACACAATTACACACTGTAATATGTATCCTTACTTATCTTAGTATCATCATTATTATTACTACTTCTATATCTACTGGACAACTCAATTTTATGTTAAGGTGCAGTAGATTGACAGTAAACTTATTTAGCTATCTTAATTTTCATCCTTACCAATTTATTATCATTATGATTATTATTTTATTGATTTATCTTTACCATAGGACAGAAATGGCCAAGGAACTGCACAAGAATGCATCCTAATTTTTATCCTTAGCATTATCATTACCTTTTCTATTTTTTAGTACATATATTTTTGGTATTTGACAAGTGCTCTGTTTTACTAAGATATGGTCAGACAGACTGGTTAACAGCACTCACTGTTGTTGTTATTTTATGTAAGAGGGGAAAACAACATTAAACAAAAAAGAAAAAGGCCTACTTAGTAACCAAATCTCTCTCGCAGGTCCAAGAGAGTTAGCCCCACCTCCCCCCCAAAAATAAGGGATAAATATAAATTTCTTGAAACCTCCTTCTTTGTTTTGAAACCTCCCTCTTACATTAAGTCAAGTCACAGGAAGTTGGAAATAAAGAAGCAGGCAGGGAGTTCCAGAGTTTATCACAGAAAAGTATGAATGATTGAGAGTACTGGTTAACTCTTGCATTAGGGTTGGACAGAGTAGAGGTGAGAGCAAGAAGGCCTTGTGCAACGAGGCTGTAGGAAGAGGGGAGGCATGCAGTTAGCTATATCAGTAGAGCAGTTAGCCTGAAAATAGTGGAGATGCAACATTCCAGCAGTGAAAAAGAGGTTGAAGACAATCAGTCTGAGGAGAGAAGCTGACAAGATTAAAAGCTTTTGATTGTGAATGGAACCCCCTAAAAATGCAAAGAGTATTCCATACATGGGCAGATAAGACCCTTGTACAAAGTTAGCAGTTGGGAGATAAAAGTAATTTTAGTAAAGATATGAGATGTGAAGTTTCCAGTTTATATTATAAGTAAAAGACAGACCGAGAATATTCTGTGTAGAAGTTGAGTGTCATCGAAGAAGAGAGGATAGTTGTCTGGAAAGGTGTGTCTAGTTGATCAATGGAGGAATTGAGTTTTTGTGGCATTGAACACAACTAAGTTTTCTAAGCCCCAATCAGAAATCTTAGAAAGATCAGAAGTCAGGCATTCTGTGGCATCCCTGCTAACTTTCTGAAGGATTGGTCATTTCTGAAAAGATGTGGAAAAGTGTAGGGAGATATCATCAGTATAGGATGTATATAGATCAAGAAGTTTGGTTTACAAGATCATTGATGAATAATAGGAAGAGAGTGAGTGACAGGACAGAACCCTGAGGTACACCACCCTTAATAGGTTTAAGAGTAGAACAGTGGCCATTTACCACAGCAGCAATAGAACCGTCACAGAGAAAAGTAGAGATAAGTTGCAGAGAAAAGGATAGAAACTATAGGAGCATAGTTCTGAGATCAAAGTTAAAGTTTTGTGCCAGACTTTATCAAAAGCTTTTGATATGTCTAACGCAACAGCAAAAGTTTTGCCAAAATTTCTTAAAGAGGATGACCAAGATTCAGTAAGGAAAGCCAGAGATCATCAGTACAGCAGCCTTGATGGAACCCATACTGACAATCAGATAGAAGATTGTGAAGTGACATGTTTAAGAATCTTCCTATTGAGGATAGATTCATAAACTTTAGACAAGCAAAAGATTAAAGCTATAGGGCGATAGTTTGAGTTTTTAGGAACAGGCTGAATGTAAGCAATCTTCCAGCAAAAAGGAATGGTTGAAGTTGATAGAGTTTAAAGAGTTTGATCAGGCAAGATGCAAGCACGGATACACAGTTTTTGAGAACACTAAGCTTTCCGAGGGTTTAGGCCAGCTAGGGCATGAAAAACATCATTGTGAAGAACTTCAATTATAGACATGAAATAGTCACAGGGAGGAGGACAGGGAGGGATAAACCCAAAATCATCCAAGGTTGAGTTGTTAGTAAAGGTTTAAGGGAATAGTTCAGCTTTAGAGACAGATCTGATGGTAGTGGTGCCATCAGGATGAAATAAAGAAGGGAAAGATGAAGAAATAATGTCATTGGAGATGTTTTAGGCCACATGCCAAGTTTTCAGGAGAATTTGATTTTTTAAAATGTAGACATCTTCTATTAATGAAGTGTTTGGCAAGTTGAAGAACAGACTTGGCATGATTAAGGGGCAAAATTATAAAGTGCATGAGATTCAGATGGTGGAAGGCTCTAGTACCTTTTGTGGACAACCTCTCCATCATGTATAGTGCAAGAACAGGCCGTTTGAAACCAAGGTTTGGAAGGTTTAGGTTGAGAAAAGGTGAGGAATGTATGCCTCCAAACCAGACACCATCAGCTGTATCAGAGATGGGTCTCTGATACAGAAACATTAATGATTCCAGGGAAAATCAGTATAGTATCTCCTCAGGTCTCCCTTTCCAACTGGCAGAGGCAAAACAGCTGAGGCACCTCTGCTTTGGAGGATTCTGAGGAGTGACTGGAGAAACAGGACAAGATACAAGTATGAGACTGTGATCGGAAGAGCCCAATGGAGAAGATAGGATAAGAACATAAGCAGAAGGATTAGAGTAAGAATATGAGTAGGGTGTTGTACCAATTAGCCTGTTTGCAGCGATATATATATTTTTTTTCAGATTTCCCAAAGGAAAGAGGTGACTTAGTTGATTTAGAAACCGATGTGCAGCAAAAAATACATGCACGCATATATTGGAAATTAAAATCATAATCTTGATGTTATTATTATTACTTACTGGTGCATGGTAAAGCTTAATTAATTGTATTAAAAAATAAAGTTGCACATTTTTTTTCTTTTCTCAGTAAATATAAAGTAAAAATAAAAGGATTCTGATTTCAGTTAATATATTTTATGTGAGTGATAACAAAGAATGGAAATCACTGTTATGTCTTATATATGAAGGTAATTAGTGAAAAAAAAAAAAAAACAGCATCGCTGCCAGACGTACAACGTAGTAAAGCAAGCTGTGTGAGGGACATGGCCATGAGCCTGTGACTTGGGTAGCAGCACACTGCTGTTGTTATGGCTTGTCACCAAAAGCCAAAGACATAGTTATCATACTAGAAAAATTAAGTGTAGCAGAAATTATATTTTCTATACATTACATGGATTTGCCTATTTTTAGATACTATATTCAAATGAAAGTATATGTCAGTATATGCCACTGAGGCAAGTAGAAAGTGACAAATTGCTTGCCTTATCCAAATGTAAGCTGTCCTAAGAATATCATCTGAAATTATGAATAGAGGCTCAAATGACGTAAAGTGCCATCAGACATGAAATTAATTTAATTAAATTTCAGATGCATTCATATGCAATGATTCACCTGTATAAGCTTGTAAAACTTATCCCAAAAAAAAGTATCTATTTTCCAGCAAATATTTCAAAATCTGGTGTTGTCTGGTGTCAAGATGTTGACTGTGAACAAGCTAATTACTCTAGGTCATGGAGGATGGCAAAGTTGAAGTCTAGTTCACCAGAATGGTCAGTGAAGGGAGAGGGGAACATTGAAATCTCCAAGGATGGATATCTCCACAAAAGGATAGAGACAGAATGTGCTCCACTTTGGAAATCAAAGAAGGCTAACTGCTCTGTTGTTGTTGTTGTTGTTGTTGTTGTTTTTCAAAAATAATGCTTTATAAGTCATGATGAAATGACATCTGGGTAATGGTGATTTTCATCCAGCTGGACTGGCACTCCAGCATTAAATAATGAAAATTGCGTCTTTTCATGTACACCTTAAAAATTAGCCTGCATTGAACCAGCAAAATAGATTTTGTACTAAACACCTCATCATTTTTTATCTCACAAGATCATCAAGATGTCTCTGTGCAGAAGTTATGGAGAGACAGCAAACTGAAGATGAGACACTGATAGGGCCATTACTTAATGAAGACAGCTGCCCTCCAAACATGCCAGACAGAGGGTTCTCAACTTGGTGTTTGCAAACCCCTAGGGGTTCATGAGAAGATTTCTGGAGGTGTACTTAGATGGCTGATCTAATAATATCCTTTTGCAATATACCACTGCATATTGAGCTAGTGTCAGTCACTAAATTGACATTCCATTCAATGTCAGATTACTGAGAGTTCAAGTAGATGGTCTTAAACCTCAGGGTTTTTTAAAGGGGAAAAGGTTGAGAATACCTGTGCTAGACAGTTTTATGTGCATTCACACACCAAAACACCTTTCATGAACACTCTCTCTCTCTCTCTCTCTCTCTCTCTCTCTCTCTCTCTCTCTCTCTCTCTCTCTCTCATCTCCTGATACACACACTCACTTTTATTCTCTTGATTGTGGAGGTGTGGGAAGCCCCCAGTGCCCCAACTTGTCTGCACCTCTGCTTCCATTGTGGAGGATGCTGCGGTAGGTACTGGTCTTCCTGCTTTTCTTTCTTGTATTCCTATATTCATTTCTGAAAAAGAAATTATTGAATTAGTAAACTGGTAAATTATCAATGTTTTTTACTGATTTACCCTAACTGGTAAATCATCTATATTTTGTTTCCTAATCTAATTCTGCATACACACACACACACACACACACACACACACACACACACACAAGGGAAAGAGAGAGAGAGAAAACTGAAAAATGAAGTTAGGAAAAAAATGAGAGGACAGAAAACAAGAAGAAATTTTACTGGAGAGTGCTAGACATGAGGTTGAGGGAATGGTATATCCAAGAAGGGAAAGAAATATTCTAAGAGTAATGTATACAAATATAGACATATTAATATCATGAGTATTGGAAGTGAGAGATTATATACTGGAAAAAGACAAGATGTGGTATGTATTACAAAGTTAAGTGAAGACGTCCAATTAAATTTTAAGGAACAGGGATATAATGCTTGGAGGAGAGATAGAGAGGAAATAGCAGGAAGAGGAGTATTGATAATGGCTCAAGATGATATATATGTGGAAGTACAATATGGAGATGGACTGGCAGAGGTCTTAAGTATGACAATTAGGACCAGTGCAAGGGAAAGAAGAACCATTGTAACATATGTGCCACCAAAATATTAATACATGGAGGCTGGATAAGCACAAGGAAATACAATAAGTGCTAAAATGCTTGGACAACATGTTGAGGAAGGACAGAAAAGTGCTACTCATGGGAGACCTTAACTGCAAAAAACAAAAATTAGGAAGAAATGCAAGTGAATGGTTATGCTAGGCAATGGGGGGGGAAGAAGTGCTACAACTGGCAAGGTAAATACAATGGACTAATGGGTGAAGGAATAGACAAGGTACAGACAGATGAGAAGAACCATCCATGCTTGATCTCATGTAAAAAAAAAAAAAAAAAAAAAAAAAAATACGGAGCCTTGTCCATCCATTAAATATCATAGCCTGATGGGGAAAAGTGATCATGTGGTTTTGGAAGTTGAATTGAGATTCTGAAATACTGAAATGTGAAGAGAGATACAAACAAGAAAGATTGAACCATGCCAAGATGAATTTTAGAGAATCAAGTAAATACTTTGGTAGTATTAATTGTAAGGAAATCATGTGGGCAAATTAGTGCAAGAAAAGTATGAAATATTCCTAGAAAAGAACAATGAGAGGGTGAAGGGGTATGTTCCTGTATACAGAGTAAAGGAGAGCAAACATATGTAGTATAATGCTAGATGTGTAAAAGCTAAGAGTAAGGATGTAGCTTTTTTGTTTTACACAAGAGGGGAGACTGGTAAAAGGCAATAAAAAATGAAAAAAAGAAATGTCAACTGGATTGCCAGTTCCCTTAAAGTTATTAAGAGTTATCAAAAAGTCAGGGGCAAATGTCTTGAAACCTCCCTCTTTACAAAAGAAATTAAAGACGCAACAAAATAAAGACCATAGAAAATAATATAAAGAGGCATGAAATGAATACCTATGTAAAGGAAGGAGAGAAAGTTTGAAAGGGTTGTAGTAAAGAGATGCAAAGATGAACTCAAGCTTTTTTACAAGTATACATTCAATGGAAAGATGATGAACAGAGAGACCATTTATATGTTAATTAGGGGATATAGGATATATGAAATAGCAGAAGTGGGTAAACATATGAATAAGACCTTTAGCTCGGTATTTAATGTTGAAGGAAATTTTATAAAGCCAAACAATGAAGTGACACAAGAAGGGTTAAGGAACATTGCAGTGTAAAAAAACAAAACATTAGCAAAATATTAGAGAAGGAGAATGTTAGAAAACCAATAGGGCCAAATGGAGTGTCAGGATGGACACTGAGAGAATGTAGAGAACAGCTGGTGGAACCAATTTCAGATGTGATTAACAGCTCTTTGATGGAAGGGAGTGCCAAGGGAGCGGAAAAGAGCAAATATATAACCAACATACAAAGGAGGAAAATAGACTGAGCCCCTATATTATAGACAAGAGTCACTGACTAGTGTTGTGGGAAAGATCTGCAAAAAATGGGTGAAATATCTGGAGGAAAATTAAATCATAAATAACTCTCATTTTGGTTTTAGAAAAGGAAAATCATGTATAACAAATTTATTAAGCTTTTATACAAGAGTAATAGATGAGGTATAAGGAAGAGATGGATGAATATAACAAAGACTTTTGGAAAATAGAACACATAAGGAGGAATATAAGGAAAAATCTTAAGCTGTATGAGGGACTACTTAATGGGAAGAAAAATGAGGACTATAGTAGGAGACCTTTCACCAAGTTGGAGCACAGCAACTAGTGGCATACCATAGGGATCAGTGCTGGCTAGGACTCGACCGATTTATTGGCCGATTATAGCCACTAGATAATAAAAGGTAATTTGCCAAAAGTTTGCCAATTGATACTAATATTAAAACTTATATTTTCATTGATAAAATGCAGGGAACATGGTGTCTTACTATAGCGTCATGATGTCCTTGTGTAACTTAACCAATAGAGCAGACTGCAACTCCTTTTATGCACGCTCCACTGATTCTACAGCAGAGTGAAGTGTACTACAACCTACCTCTGTTAGATTGGCAATAATAATAATAATAAGAAGAAGAAGAATATTACTGCCTTTTTTTGCACATTGCATTTTCATTTTAACTTTTGTTCAAGTTGTTCATATGCTGCTTGTTCCACACAATTTCTGAAAATGAAAGTGCTTGATAATGGTAAAATGTTCCACCTTCAATTCATATCCTGGTAAGAAGTGTTTGAACAATATTTAAGCCATTAAAAGCAAGTATTCATTTATTTTGAAAAATAAAAAAATTTAATCAGTCGATATATAGGTCATCAGAATTTTTTACCCCCCTGATCAGAATTGGCACCAGCCATAAAAAATCCACATCAGTCAGGCCCTAGTGCTGGCCATAATAAAGTGCCAAATATATATTAATGATATAAAAGAGGAACTGAGTAGGTACATAAATCTGTTTGCAGATGATGCAAAACTATTGAGAGTAATAAAAAGAAATGAGGACTGTATGGAACTGCGAGGAGATATTGGCAAGATCTGGGAGTCAAAACAAAAGTGGAAATTAGAATTTAATGCTAGGAAATACCACATAATGGGAAATGGGTAAATGTAATAGAAGACCTGATGGAATACAAAATGGCAGAAAAGATTATACTGAAAAAGAAGTGGTGGTGGGAGTGGTTATACAAGATACCCTGACCCCAGAAAACACATAAATGGATTATTTACTTCAACTTATAAGACAGTAACAAATATCAAAATGGCGCTTAATTCCACGGATAAGAGTACAATGAATAAGTCATAAGTACAATGAATAAATACAGTCCAAGATCATGAAGACTCTCTCTCACACACACACACACACACACACACTGTGGGGCACTACCCCACCACAAGCCCCAGGACTGAACCATTCATTCCAGGCGCGGATGTCCAACATTTGTATTAGCGTTTGGCTTGATCAAAGAGAGTTGTGGCAACCTGATTAAGCTTCACTTCCTGCTAGGACACACAGCGAGACTCGTGCCCAGCAACAGCAGCCTGCCTGTGGAGAGGTGGCACAGTGCCTGACCAACAAAACTACCCTTACCAAGATTTCTTACCAAGATGAAGATCTTGATTCCTCATCAGTCTCTTCTGCATCTTCCAAACAAAACTTCTAGTGTACTGTTAAAGGACTGCAGGACGGTTGGCTAGTTTTATATGCAGAACATAACTCCCAAAAAGACCTAGCTAACAATACTCATAAAGGCAATGACCCAGGAATTGTTCAAGCAAATGTTTGAAGGACTGGAAAGATTGAGCTGACACAACTAATTCAGGTAGAGAATTCCAAATGTTGACCCGTAGTGAGAAGAAATGAGTTCTAATGTCAGTTGAGTGATCAGGCACTAAGATCTTAAAACTGTGGCTCCTTCTTCTACTCAAAGTGGCTCTAGAAAATAGACCATTTAGTTGCAGACTCAAACCACTCAAAATCTACCACACTTGAATCAAATCAGCTCTCAGCAATCTACCCTTAATAGAAAACAATATCAGTCCAGATAATCTTTCTGAGTAAGGAAAGTCACCAAAACCTTCAACCTTCAACCCTTCATCATACATCTCTTGTTTTACCATCAATTCTATCTTATCAAGAATCTCAAGGTTATACAGTGATATTTCATTTACTTACGTATCTTATCGCTCTCCAGCGTCCACAGAAACATCAGTATCCTATAACGAGAGGTAAATATGCGGAGAGGGCGGCGAACTGACAACTGAAATTTCTGGGTTCCTTCAAATCCTAATCTTGATCCTTGATTATTTTTGCTGCAGGTAATACGTAGGGTAGCTCGGGATCACTTCTGAACTTAGCCTTTGGATTGGCAACTCCAACAGTAGAAAAAAAATAAATCCTTATAAGCAATTGTCTCGTGTCAATATGCGACTGAAAGTCTAAGTCGGTAGAGTCTCCGACTGAAAATAGGTGCTTATAGTCCAGTCGTAAAAGCAGTCGCAAAATAAGACCAACATGTTGGTCTTGTTCAGTCGACTTGCGATTTTGATTACATTGAGACGTCACGGAGAAATGTTTGAAAATGTGGTGTCCATGTATGATGTTGGAGTTGGTGAAGGGATAAGAGCACATTTGGAACCCTAAATGTGAATTCTACAGTAAAAACAAATTATCCAAATCGGCGCTCGATGAAATAAATAGCTGTCACTCTCCGTTGCTTCCTTCTATGCAGGGTGTTGTTAGAGGTGAGGACTGAATACTTGTGATGATTTAGTTTGATGGCAATCCTCATCGTCACCAGAGGAAGACAATTTGTTGGGTAGCTGTTTTTTACATTCACTTCCCGATAACCAACCGATACTTTCTAGTCATTATGTGTGAACATTTTCCAACTAGAAAGACTCAGTCGACACTTCAATCGACTTGCAATTTCTGTAGCATATTGACACGTGCAAATCCTGCCGCTTTAATTACGCACGCCATATTTTCTAGAAACTCTTTCACAGTCATCTCTTAACACAGCAACTATACTAGCAACACCACCATTCATTTCCCTCATGCTTTCACTTTTCCATTACTGTTAATCTGTTATACCCTTATTCAGTCAGAGAGAGAGAAGGAGAGAGAGGATCACAATAATGGATACTGTCGTTTACTACAATAAATATCCGATAAGACAGACAGTGGTTACAGTGGTTCCCAAACTGCGGTACGCGTACTTACCACTACGGTAGCAATATGCGTCGCGAAGGCCTTTAAGGTGGTACAGTAAGCATATACACATTAGCACTTTCGGGATCATGTTCTAATTTTAGCTTAGAAAAAATATCATTGCTTTTCACAAAATAATCTGGCATTGTTCAGCTGGTGTAGAAGAAACAGATGCATCCCTCGCATTAAATTAAATTCTGTTCCTTGTTAGTTCATCTGTGTGTTCTACGTAGTACCTACTTGTGAATAAATTGATATTTCCTGGAATTGAATTTTCAACCAGTCTGGATGTGAGCTGAAGCCAAAGTGAAAAAAAGGCAATTCTGGCTTTATCTTTACAGTTTATTAAAAGAAAAAAATGTGGAGACAGGCATACACTGCAAATAGCCTAGCTACTGCAATGATAGCCTACTAATGCAATGATTAGATAACCATAACAGAAAGACGTACATTGATTATTCAAATATTCAAGCAAAAATGACACTAAAAATATTTCCTTGGCAATCACTGTGGGATCTCTTAAGGACTATTCTCCAACACCAGAGACACACACTCTCTCTCTCTCTCTCTCTCTCTCTCTCTCTTGATGCTGTAGAGTAATTATTGAGGCACCACTATAGAACCACTGAAACACTTCCGCTGGAATCTGTTCATGTAATCGAGATAAGCTGTCGAAATTTCAAAGTACACTTGAACTAACTCTGATAAGGCGTCGAAATTTTAAAGACCACTTGAACTAAATCTTCCCATATCTTGATTTGACTTCCTTATTCTAAAGATCAATGATTATACAGTGATCGGTAAGGGTCAATCTTAGTTTCCAGCACCCTCCTACGTGACCTGACCTCGTCCCAGTCCACGTAGCACCCCTGCACGTGCCTCTCGCCTGGACCTGAAAAGTAACCAGTTCGCCCGTGCACGATCCTCAGGTTGTCAAAGGTCATGATGGTACCTGAAGGGACAAAATTAGATGTAAAATTATTGTCGCTATGGAGTATAACACACGGATATGAATAAAAGAATACTTAATATTTGCATACCATTTTATCATTTACTTTATTCGTAAAATACTTTTCTCGTAATTGTCTTAAGTACGTGACAATGATGATTCAGTTATTGACTGTACCTGGAGTCATTTTAAACTGCAGGCAGTACTTAGGATCGGATAGCAGGCGATAATAGGCGACCAACGCAGCATACCAATCAGCAACCTCGCCAGGGGGCACAGAGAAGTGTGAGTCACGCTGTGGCTGACTCATATTAATACGACTTATTTCGCCATTTCTATCTGTACTGTGAAAAATGGGAAGTTAGCTGACGTAGTTTCTTGATGGAGCACTGGAGATAACCTCATCAAAGGGGAAAATCTTAAAATTATAAGTTATCTAATAAAAACTCAAGGACTAAACACTTACCAGATTACTGGCTGACTCATATTAATACGACTTATTTCGCCATTTTTATCTGTACTGTGAAAGATAGGAAATTAGCTGACGTAGTTTTTTGATGCAGCACTGGAAATAACCTCATCAAGGAGGAAAGTCCTTAAGATCATATAAGTTATCTAATAAAATTTCATAGACTGAACACTTACCAGATTACTGGCAAACGCAGAAGTTTGTAGAATTCGCCAGTTTCGTCTTTGCCAATGTCAAACCAATCAACTAGCGTGTCGGTAAGGAGGCGGTAATGTTCTGGACACGCCTTTTGCAGCTGACGTGCCACGTGAACAGCGTCAGTGATTTGAGAGTCCCCTCCCACTCCCTCGTACTGCTTAATACAATGGATGAACTGTACCTGGGAACCAGAGAAGAAAACAAAAACTAAAGTGGTTGGTGCATTTTTCGCTGTCCGGAGGGCAAATTAATTAAGTAGATGTCAAATGTTCAACCATCTGTAATAGAATACAATGACTATGAGGACCTACTCCAGGCTTGTATTCATAGTAAGGGAGGTCTGCGTGGAGCTGGAGCGGCCCATTTAGATAAGCAACATTGCTAGGATCCGGCTTGGCTTGTACTGTGAAGTCATCCCTGGAGGTACATAGACAGAATAACAATAATTCATTTGAAAGTTCTCCGGGAAAAATTCTATAATATCTACCTTGTATTGACATTGTATTTTTCTTTTACTTCGCTGCTTTTCATCACTTACCCGTAATGAGTCTTTCTGATAAAGGCGATTCTTTCAGCCAGGCGACGAACTTGACCTGTTTCGGCAGGAGCGTCTTTCAGTTTAACAAAGCCATATACCTCCAGCAGCCTCAACCACTCCAACAAAGCCACATCGTCTGTTATAATCTCTTCGAACGATGCTTCAGGGAAATTATCCAAAGATTCAGTGCCCCAGAACTTTCTTTCTAGCCTGTGGAAAATCATCATCGTCTTTATAAAGGTATTACGGTTCCCAGCTTTGTAAAGTCATTAATAAGAACTGCGATGTCCGTTCCAGAAAAGACATGTATATATAGAATCAAATGCAAAGTAATCTCAAGACAATAAGAGGTAAGAACAACTTGGGAAGCTAAATACATATTTTGTTAATTATCTACTATTATTAATACAAAAACAACTACCGGTACTACTACTATTTCTACTTCTAGTACTACTACTACTACTACTACTACTACTATACGTTTAGCGCTGGAAAACCTGTCCTCACCTATATCGGCTGCCCCGTGCTTGACGAGTCTCCTCACTAAAGCCGCGGTAATGTAGCCACTCAGTCCCATATAAGCTGTGATGGTCATCCTGCCACACCACCTCCACCTGCTGCCCGCCCTCTACCACCTGGAAACAATACTACCATGTTACACACATGCGTACACACACAACTACTTCAAGGCTGCGATAACGAGGGATCGAGCAGAATTCGAATATTGTGAGCATGAAGCAATAAACGTATAATGAACGGACTTATATACATTAATAAAAAGAATAAAAATAAATAGACATCGTACATCACAAACCGATCCGATGGTGCACTATACCTGGACACTAATGGGTTCAGCTTTCAGGTCAGTCTCTTCTATAAAAGTGAGTCTGGAGTGTGATACCTTATGGTAGCAAGAAGGGCAGCGACAGTTATCCTTCAGCCACACGTATGGATACACTTCCTCTTTGCCTCCTTCCCAGCGAACCTGATGAATTTAACAATTTGATGTCAACATTTTCCGAAACAATATAAATATTGCTTCATGCTTGGCTGTAAGAATATATATACACAGATGAGATCCATGTTATAAACGCCTCTCCTGTAGACCCCACCAGCAGGTCAGCGCTTTCACCACGAAGGAATTTTACAGATCATAAGGAATTTCTACTCTTGTAAGGCTTAATGGGGAATGCTCGGAAATCCAAGGAATTTTAGGGAAAATCTGGTATGACCTTGTTTAGTTTGACAACGTGAGTGAAAATTGAAGTGATATTGCTTGCCAACTTTATCATCAAGGATTTAATTTCAGAATTTGCTAAAAGGAAATATACAACACCCGTTGTAAAATTGCACATTTCGTAAATTGAAGATGAAAATCTTCCTTTATCTTTCTTCATAAAATATGTGACTGATTGTTGAATAACTGATTGTTTTAATCACTTCACGCATTTACGCACTCCAATCAACATCTTAAGCGAGTGATCCGGATTTGTAAGATAGCAAGATAGCTTGCCCAGTTTGTTTTCGTGCTCACTTAACACATCTGTATTCTGACAAATATCTTGAAGGAATTATCAGAATCTGCAAATGGAGATCGAGATACCGTACGCACACATAACATAAACTTAAGTTGAAATTTTTTTTTTTTTTTTTTTTGTCATTTCCCACGTAAGTCAATCGACACTGTATAGAGTTTCTTCTTATGATCAGTTCACATATTTATCTACGTACTCAGAAATGATGAATAATGTGAGTGTGCGGGAAGTCAGTGACAAAATTAGGCACCGGTTCACCTCTGCTGCAGCACGGGTATACCTGCCAACAGCGTTTGGATGTCTACAGTTTTACCTGAGCTCAGTTTCGTCTCAGTAATTTAGAAAGCTGAAGACACCATCTGCTGCCCTTATTCAATGATGTTCTACGTAGTATTTTCGTTTATATATATATATATATATATATATATATATATATATATATATATATATATATATATATATATATATATATATATATATATATATATATATATATATATATATATATATATATATATATATATATATATATATATATATATATATATATATATATATATGGGTGTACTGCGAATTCATATAGAGAGTAGTACTATGTATGCGTGTGAGAGAGAGAGAGAGAGAGAGAGAGAGAGAGAGAGAGAGAGAGAGAGAGAGAGAGAGATGCGAATATTTTATTTTCATCCATCTCTTAATCCTTCTTTCCCATGTCACACACACACACACACACACACACACACACACACATCAGCGCGTGCGTGCGATCATTGACAGGCGTACTGCACAGTCACCTTTAGCATCCCGGTGCTGTGGTCCCTAGCAACGCTGACGATCGGTCGGGAAGCATGTGCCCCTGAAATAACCACCTCTCGACAGGTCGTCCCAGCATCTGTAGATCTTTTTTTTGTTCCTTCATAATTTACCCACTGAAGCCCCGGACTGAAAAAGAGAAAAAAGCAAGACTTATGTTCCCAGATAAGGAACTTAAATGCACAGAACGAAGTGTGAGGAATTGCAGAACTAACCTGTTAAAAGTAAATGAGTGTATTCCTTTGGAAGCTGAAGTTACAACACCACGACCCAGTGGAAGCAATGCTCGTCTTTTGAGGAAGTTTGCAAGGGTAGAGCCTCCCACCTGTCGGCCCATTCGCAACATTCTCGCTTCGCTGTTTGCAGCTCTCACCTCAACAATAGCAGCAAAGCCAAAAGAATAGTGTAGTG
>NC_059269.1:15646128-15658628 GCF_017591435.1 Portunus trituberculatus
ATTAAAATATTCTATGCACATTTGCTATTTGAGGCGTTGTTTAGCTGTAGTGTGATAGATATACAATGGCTGAGTTTTTTTTTTTTTTTTTCCACTTGTACGACGTGTGGACTTGTCATTGCACATCTGTTGGCGATACCGCGAAAAATCCAGTTATGATTTACCTATATTATCCTATGATGAGATGAGTGACAACAACGTTCTGCTACCGATTACTGATAAGTATTGGTGACAAAATGGATATAATAAACAAATAAACTTACAGGCTGTGTCGCGCCATTCCTGCCTATGCTTAGCGTGGAAAGAGTGGTTTGCTGCATCTCTCCAGTTCATTTTCACTTACTTATTCCCAACCTGCACTCATTACTTATCATTATTTAATTCCGAAAAGAACATAAGCCACCGCGACTATACTGAGCACGTCATGTATTCTGGTACTGGCACTGATATATGTTAGTAGTTACTGGTAGTAATCTTGATTCCTGAAATGAGTTAATTAGTCTTAATTCTTTATGCGCATTTTTTTTAAGAATATACCTTTTTTTTTTCCTAAACAAATGTACAAGACATGTAACAATCATGGTGATGAATTAGGATTTATATGAAAAAGCAAATATAAAAATTGAAATTTATTCTGAAAGGTAGTGACTGAATCAAAAACTTTGGTTATAATGAATATGAGACAGTGCTTTAATTTCAAACACTAATAAATAAAATAATTCACAGTTGCTTCAAAAATATTATACATTATTTACACAAAAATGTTTTTACACAAATTTTAGTCACACTGTCAAACATTACACAGCACATTTCCTATTTAACAAATCATATAATTTGTGCCTTAAAAGAAACACTATAGTTTCTAAATATGCATCTTCATTATTTTTGTGAGCCATGTGGTTATTTCACAAGAGTAACTCTCAAGTATATCATTTACAGATGGTTGTTGCTATATTCCTAGATTTCTTTTATGGTATATGGATGATAAAGGCAAGTAGCAGCAATGAATTTTAAAACAAAGAAAGTTTCATTGTGATGAAGATAAAACTCTTCAGAGTCCCTGAGCTGTTTATGTATATTTATACAAGTACAGCCAACAAGTCTAAAATTACCTGTACAAGACTGAGATTGTATTTTACAGTTTCTTTCAAAATGCTGGCATTATATATTCTCATTTTCACTAAGGTGATACAAAATTTAATATATTATATATTTCAATCATTCACAAAATGTAGTGTACAGAGGCACTACTAGCAACACTTTTATAATAAACATTCACAAAATTATGCACTCAAATCAGCAATCATTTAGGTACTCCACTTACATGTGTAAGTGTAAATAGGTATACATATATAACCTGTGAGATCTATTTAACCCAAACCTTCAGGCTCCTTTCATATATACATATGCATATACACATTAAATACTACTCTATGTCACTATTGAAAATGCCATTTCTGATGACTTTGCAATATGTTCTGTTATTTTCACTTTAAGAAGTGGCAGTGTAAGTATTATTTTGTCATGGTAGAATGACAACAAACCATTACATTAATCATCCAAGATCACATACACAACATACTATTTCATACAACAAGCATGTGCACTACATCCACACAATATTGAAAGACATTTTTTTATATATACACATTTTTCATTTTATCATTTTTATAGTTTTTCCTTAATCCTAAGGTTCTCACTGAGTTTTCTGACAAGTGAAAAAAATATAGCAGTGAACTATTAACACCTTTCAAAAGCAGCTGCAGTTTTATACAGACACACACATTCATGCCATTTCTAATATGCCATTAGACAGCACAGGTTCTTCCTATGTGGTATGGCTACAGATATCCAATGGCTCACTACTCCAGCACAAGCCTGTGAGCTATGAGCAGGTCATTAGCTGGCTAATAAAAACTGGCCCACGGGTGAGTGGCATGAAATGCTCATATATTAATGGATTATTAAATCTAAACATGACCAGAGCAAGCAAAAATCCCTGTCTAGTACTGCAAGTGTTTAAATTATTATACCACATAGCCCCTACATCACCATCAGTGGAAAAATGACTCTGTAAAATTTTATGCAATGTAAGTAACTCTTCAACAAAACACTTTTCATAAATAAATGCACAATTATGTCCACAAAGTATTTTATACCTACTGCAAACCACATTTACTTGCACACAGCACTTGTTCATGTAAATTCCCATTCAGAAATAGTACTACCTAATTTATGTTCCTTTCTAGCACACTCACAATGTCTTTGCTCATATGAAGTCAGCACATGCATATGATGTGTTGCATTTGCTAGGAGATACTCTAAAACATCTATATCACAACTAAGGATGAATGTATAATGAGAGATGCACCAGAGATAATGGACGCCATCTTGCTTGCTGTGACATCAGGCATTATGACTGACATGAGTGTGTGTGTTTGTGTGTGTATATGATGTAACTCTGGAAGATACTACTCCGGAACATTTATTGTGGCTGAGCTGCGGTGAAGATAATGAAAATGTTATATTTCAACAACTGTCACTGAGTGATGGTTATATATGTATTAGGTCTTAGTACTTGCATATATATTGATGATCTATATAAGTGACGACTTTAAAGGTCTACTGTTCAATGTTCATTAAGAAACTAAGAGCAGATCTTCATGTGTCAATATGCTCATGGAAGTTATACAGCTGCAAATGTGTCAACACATTGATTCAAATTACAGTGTGAAGACTAACAACAGATTCAGTAGGCAGCAGTTAATAAGGTGTCAAGTATGGCTAGTGTAGAGTACTCTTCAATGACTAGAAAAAAGAACATTATCTGACTGGTCCCTTTTACTACTAGATTTACGTTGCTCACTGGGACTGACCAAGACCTGAAGCCAGACCCCAAATTCTTCCCCTATGGATCCAAGGGAAGGATCACAGAACCCCAAGCTCAAGGAAAATTCCTTATTCTGGGCCCAGGAAGAACACCAGAAATGTGGCTCCACAACCACAGTAGCTCTGTACCATACTATACTCAGGTCACAGAGGAATACTTTTGGGTATACGTAGTCCTTAGCCTCAGCCAGTTCCTTTACCTCTATAAATCAAAGAATAAAAGAACTTGTTGGAAAAATGTCTTGTTTCTTTTGCCCTTGGAAATAACTCCACACCAGCCATACTTAACATTGCATGTAGGCCAAAATTATGTAATGAACTTATACAAAATATAATTCAAATAATCATATAGCTTCAAAATCTATGCCAATAAATATAGTCATACACATCTATGATAATTATTTGTATTCACATTGAACTCAAGAACTGACAAACATATGATAAATAGGTGATGCAGTCGAAAAATTATGAAAATAATAGGTCAACTTTTTAATGAAACAGTCCATTACTGTACCCAATTCTTATCAAAATATAAGTGGAAGATTGTAGACTGACACTCTTACCCTGTTGAAAACTACCTCACTGAAAACCTATTCTAATACATACTAAAATTCATGCGAATCAGCTAATTCTAATGCATCTCCTGTTTACTATTTTTTTTTTATTCTTCTTCACTGTGCACTAGCCATAGAGAATGAGTTTGGGATATATTTAACTTTTTACATGAATCACCACACCAATTAATCTCTTGAGAGGAGTTCACCCAGGCCAAAAGCATCAACTCTGCTATAAAAATCTTTATCAGACAGTTTAAATCACAAATACTCTTTACAATCAATGTGTTTCTTTGACATAACCCTTCTGCAAAACCTGATGAGTTCCAAGTCGAGATTTCTAACTTTTCAGACAACACTACTCTGGTCTCCTAGTAAAGAACTTTGATGTTATAAATTTAGAGGTCTGATTTATACAAATAAGATGATAACTGTGCGTAGATGTTCATTACTAACTTTGAATATCACTATAGCAACACACTGTATCCTCCATATTTGCATTATTAAATTATTCACCTCTTGTTCACCAAAGAGAACTGAAAAAGTGAAAAGAAAAAATATACCAGATTAGGTCTCGCTCTACATTCCCACCAAGACATAATCTATCTAATTAGTTCATATGCAAAGTATACTTGTTTCATCTTAACTCTAAAAATGCTCACATTTGTCTTGTTTACATGATACAAATTTCAGGTAAAGATCTGATCCAGTGGGTATACTCTTAAGTACTGATTTTATGTATATCTTATGTTCCTTTGATAGTTGCCTCAAGGAGATATACACAAAAAATAGTTTTCTTGCTTTCCTTATAACTACATACATAGATAATTGATAGTTAGAGCAACTAGATCAAATAAGAGTGCCAGAACAGTACTTAGGTGAGCGAAATATGTGTTCATTTTGAAAAAGTATAAATAATATTGGTTTGTACTATCTGTATTACTTGGACTTCACAGACTGAAAATATTTATCAAACAACCATGACTATTCTTGATCACAAACTTCTGTCAATAAATTTTATGCACACACTTTATCTTCTCAAGGCTTCTATGAATCACCTGCAGATCAAACTCTTACTAATCCAATGACTTGTAAACTGGATTCTATTTGAGTAAATTCTATAGTATGGCAACAAAAAAAATGTATTAGCTTTGAGTGTCTCATCAACTGTGTACCTTCCATATACAATACACTTTCCTTACAGGTTTTCGTTCAAATCTTAGTTAATCATTAGAAAGGAGCTTGGAGGAAAAGCTCATATGTATAAATGTATTCACTAATACCTATGCAATCTCATTTAAGTTTTTTTTTTTTTTTGTACATTAAATTTCCTGAACTTGTGGTGCTACAGTTCCACTGATCTCATGTTAGGTTTTTAATGGATTTTATTCCTAGCATCATAAAATTATTATGCATGTTCCTTTTGTGATAATCTGAGCATGTTCGTCTTCTTAATTCCTCTCTTCATAACATCACTGTCTTTCCTTTTGTGATTAATCTGAGCATGTTTGTCTTCTTCATTCCTCTCTTCATAACATCACTGTATATATGATTGATCTATGAGCACATTTTTTTTCTACATTCCTCTCTTTATAAAATTTCTATACATATTACATCATAATTCATCTATGAGTAAACTTTAAAAACTTTTTTTCAGATTCTTTACAAGTACTACTATGACTACATAGGCAGCATATTTTTCTGAGCTAAATCATATATGGATGTATTTCTGTACATCTACCTTAGATACCTTTTCCACATATTACATACACAGGAAAGATGCTTTTGAAATAACTTATATGAATAGATAAAAACATAAAATATCTGGAAGATAAAATATCAATATCATAAGAGATATCATAATGCAAGGATTCCATAAATAGTCTAAAACTCTTGCTGTGCTTTACAAATAATATCAGTATTTTGCATACAAAGATTAAAGCACCTACTTATTTAGCCATATTTCTTTGTTTCTTTCACAGATAATGATAACTGATAGAAAGTTTTAAGTTGTCAGGGGCTGCCTAATGAAGGTCAACTGAATCTTTGCAGTCTCCATATTTTCTATTTTCATGTGTACATGATTAAAAAAAATTGTATAACTGTGATTGGACTGTTTCCACCTATAAACCATGAGCGTAACTTTACATTGCATTTACAGTTTGATACACAGAATAGCTGTTATATTCCTAAGGTAGATTTAAAGTAATTAGGTATACAAACTTACATTAGACTTGATTGGCTTCCTTTTAAAAACTCTGGGTCAAGAAATAGTCAAAATTTGATATCAGTATAAAAAAAAATAATAATAATAATAATAACAATAATAATAATAATAATAATAATAATAATAATAATAATAATAGCAAAAAAAAAAACTAAGTAAATATTGATTTTATCACCATAGACAGCAATAAGTATTGAGTTTTATATATTTTTCAGAAAGCCATATATTCCAACATTCAGTAACTTCCTCAGAGTCAGTAATTCTACTAAGTCTGCTACTACTGTATTTTTATGTGATTTCTGGTAGGATGACACATCTTTTATAACACTGACCTATTTGTTGTAATGGAACAACAACAAAAATGGAATGGCCAGAACAATGATTGAGAAAAATTTCTGGCCAAAAAAGTTAATCTTAAACAAAAACATTAATTCATATGCTACTTTCTCTTCATAACATTAATTGCAGATGGAGATTAATTAAACTGACTAAGCCAGTGGAGGAAGACATGCACACCACGAGCCAAATTTTATTAAGTACACTGAAAGCATTGGATGTTTGTCATTCAGCACCAGTTAGTAATGTGATTGGAATTCTAACCCATGAAATCCATGACACAGGGATTATGAAGCAATACAATTTAATGGACTGTTTGTGCTATTATTTAATTCTATCTTATTTCATTTATATATTTTTTTGTGTTCATTTATGTATTTGTTTTTATTTATTTTTTTTTTTTACTCTTTACTGCCAAAGGAAAAAAAAGCAATCTCTAAGCAATATGAAGATGGCATACTTAAAAATCAAGATGAGATGGGTAAACAAGGTTACTAGGTAGATAAGATAGCCAAATAAGTACTGTATGTGATTAGAAAAAGTAGACTATTATATAGAGTGTATCAATGATATAATCAAGATAGGTAGATTGCATTAGTCTTGCCATGTGAATCATTTATCCCAATAAACAGATAGAAAATAAGGCAACTTGTCTAGAAGGAGAATAAAGATGAAACAACGATCATAGTGAATTGGGCAACATCCTGACAATATGAACCACACAGGATGTTAGTATATATTGATATCTTTTTGTAAAAAAAAGATTACTGGCTGATACATGCTTCCTTCACTGACTACTTCAACTCAAGCTATGCTTACTTAAAACAGAAGTCATCCACACTTGTAGACATACATTCCTCTTAGCTTAAGCAAAAAACACGATTTTTAAAGCAAATCCATCTCACAATGATAAATGATTACTGGAACTTGGATGTCTAAAATAAAAATATACTTTATAACAGCAACTAATGGGTAGCATCTTAAAAATGTGATTCTTGTCATTCATATATAGATCATACATTCAAAGAATGTTAAGATGACACACATCAAACTTTCTTATTCCTTACAGAATCATATATTAAAACAATGACGTGATCTGAGCAAAGTATGGAATCCAAAATCCAGACATGCAAATCAAACACATCTTGCCAGATTCAACACCAAGTCTGCTGTTGGAATCCAGCTCTGATTGTTAACAAATAAAATGACACATCAATATAAAATGAGATGAACTTAACATTGTGACCATGTGAAAGCTGCAATCATTATAGGTAACTTTTAACACTTATTATTTATCACTGAATAAATTTCCCAATCAAGTAGTTCCCAATGTTGGTCAAACTATTGCATGAAAGTGTTTTCATAAAATCTTGGTAGTGAGATTCAGTTTTATGAAAAGCTTCCACATCTATTGCACGTCTTCCTACAATTAACACTTGCGGTTGTTGACAGCACGAGAGAACTTTCCTGGAGCCATCATATCACACCTCTTAGAGCGCTTGTTGCTGGCAGCAGCAACCTCTCTCACCTTGTTGCTGCGTTCAAGGGCCGTGCGTTTTAGGCGCCGCTCCTCACGTCTTCGCTGAGCCTGAGTTATAGATAAGATATATAATAAATTGACATGAAAATAAGTATAAAAATAAATTGTTAAAAAATATACATCTTATTTCTTTTGGAATATTATGGAAATTAAGAATGGAAAATTAAGATGAGATAAATTTACCATGAGAGGCCTATTTCAAAGTGCCTAATTTAAAGTGAAGTGAGTTAATAATAACTGGTACAATATCATGACATAATAAATAAGTAAACCAATAAATCCTTGAAGGTAAATCTGATTCCTCTCTTTGAAACATCATGAATACACTTAAGAAGCCAATATACGGCTGGGAAACTTGTCTTAAGATGCTTCCTTACTGTAAATGTTAGATGTATGTAAAAGCTACAAATGAAAGTCTTATGTTTAAAATGTTCACCTTTTGTGCTGGTCTGAGTACATCAATAGCTCGTAGAAGACTAGATGCCCTCTGAGCTACCCCTCCTCTTGCTGGTGGAGCCTCTGCCACTTGGTTTTCAACTTCCTCAACAGTATTCTCTGTATTCTCTTTCATGGGAGATTCATCTCTCTCCATCACAGCTGGCTGGGAGGATGGGGAAGCTGAGGGAGGAGAACAGGAAGATGGTGTGGAGTGAGCTACAACATGCTGTGGAAATACTCTTGTGGTGGCAGCACTGGTGTAGGTGGGGCGTGGCAAGTAGACTGACATGCTGGGATGCTCTATTAATAAATTTTCTAAAGATGAAGAGGCAAGAGGAGCCGGCTGTGAACGTGTGAAGCACGGTGGTGGGGTCATGAGCCAACAATCTTGCGTTCCCCCTTCACTCCATTCTCCTCCCAGAGAAACTGGTGGTACTGGAGCGGAGATTGCTGCTCTTGAAGTGACGGTGGTAGTCAATGCTGATGAAGAGGTGGCTGTGGCGCTCCCTATCGTATCCACACCACCACAACTTGCCTCGCCAACCTCTGCCAAACACCACCAGTGCTATTAGAGCCACGCCACACCTCACCCACACTGGCCACACCTATTACTTGCCAGGGGTACACCCAAGGAAAGGATTAGATCCACTGCTCTATCACAAAAAAAGTCTTCTACGAAGAGAATACGCCAATAACTATCAATATATTTAGTTCAAGACAAGAAAATTCAAACCACATCCACCTTGTTTCCAAAAACATTCATGGGTGCACCCCAGCAAAGCGTTGCATATATTCCAAAAGATTTCACAATAATTGTACATATTATGAAAATAGGGAAGTGATACATAATAACCACAGTGCTCTGAATCTGATATTATACTCTAGCAAATGGTGTGCAATAATTCAATAAATAATGAACACAACTAAGTGCAGTCAGAATTTTAATATTATTAGTCTAGAAGTTAACAGAGTTAACCTTCCTGTTCATGAAAATTATCTAAAAACCATGTGTGAGAAATGTGATGTATAAGCATGTAAAAGGTTATCACTTAAGATGTTTTGAAGTAATCATGAGATTGAAAAAGGAAAATAAGTGGAGAAAACAGGCAGAATTTGAGTTAATAATATAAAGAAAGATAAGAGTGGCTAAGTGAGATCTGTCAATCACTTTGAAATATGTATAAAGGCATAATGGTTGGGAGTCAATACATAAAAAAAGGAATAAGATGAGGTCCTGGAGAAGGATCTTGACAAGCTGTTATTCCTACTTGGAAAAATACTACAGTAAAATGAGGAAATGGGTCATAATAGTACAGTAAGTGAAAGAAATTATGGAAATTACACATAAGAGAGCAGCCTTTGTCATATCTATATCTTACCATAAATACAAACAAAGGATAAAGGATAGGTACTTATAATATGTGTTAGAAATCAGTAATAAGAATACATTTTCAAAAGTAATCCTATCAACTACTGTCTTTGGAAAAATAGCTTCCTAAACCCATATCATATAATACAGATTTGCCATAAGTCATAAAGGAGTAGTAGGAGAGAAAAAAAAGGGAGAAAGAGGAAGATAAAAAAGGAATGGGAGGAACACTACTGGTCCAAATAGATTACTTTTATGGTACATACATACA
Source organism: Portunus trituberculatus (assembly GCF_017591435.1). Taxonomy (NCBI): domain Eukaryota; kingdom Metazoa; phylum Arthropoda; class Malacostraca; order Decapoda; family Portunidae; genus Portunus; species Portunus trituberculatus. The sequence goes on from NC_059269.1 coordinate 15,655,753, forward strand.
TCCAATGGCTGCTATTATGATTTACTCACTTCACATCAATGAATATCATACAATGTTATTTTAACTTAAATATCCTGTGATATTTGTAACAGAATATTCAAACATCTTTTGTCTACAATTCTGAAAGTACAAATCAAGAAGAAGCACACACCTGCTCTGTCAACTAAGACCCAGTCAGCTTCTTCCTCATCTGTGGGTGTTGTGGCTCGAATGTTAAAGCTTGTGAACTCTTCTGGTGCATCTTCATAGGCATCCTTGGTAGTGGTGGTTGTGGTGCTGGTGGTGGTGCTGCTGGGATCTGGAGACGGTGTAACAGTGGTAGTGGTGGTTGTAGCAGTGACTGCAGTATTTCCACTGCCCCAGATCAGTGATGTCAAGTTGGCAAGCATTGTTCCTGAAACCAAAGAAAAAACAAATTTTAATCCCCATTATCATTAGTTATGAAAAAAGAGAAAATAGCATATGATATTTGTTCATAACTAGCACTGATACAGTAGAAATCAGTAATAGTTAATAGTAATAAAATTACTATTCAAAATATATACATTTTCAATAGTAATTCTATCAACTATTGTCTCTGAACAAAATGGCTTACTAAACCCCATTTTTTTTTTTTTTTTTTTTTTTTTTTTACGTAGGGAAGAGGGCCAGCCAAGGGCACAAAAAGAAAGTTAAAAAAGGCCCACTTGAGTGCTGGATCTCTAAAAAGCGCAAAAAGTGCCAAAACCGTCAGCCAGAATTAGGGGGAGCAAATGCCTCGATACCTCCCTCTTAAAAGAAGACAAGTTGTAGGAATTCGGAAATACAGATGCAGGGAGGGAGTTCCAGAGTTGACCAGTGAAAGAGGTGAATGATTGAGAGTACTGGTTAACTCTTGCATTAGAGAGTTGGACAGAATAGGGATGAGAGGAAGAAGAAAGCCTTGTGCAGCGTGGCCGCAGGAGGAGGGAGGCATGCAGTTAGCAAGATCAGTAGAACAGTTACCATGAAAATAGCGATAAAAGATAGAAAGGGATGCAACATTTTGGTGGTGAGAAAGAGACTGAAGACAGTTAGTCAGAGGAGGGAGTTGATGAGACGAAGAGCTTTCGATTCCACCCTATCAAGCAAAGCTGTGTGACTGGAACCCCCAAACATGCGAAGAGTACTCCATACAGGGACGGATAAGGCCCTTATACAGAGTAAGCAGTTGGAGGGCGAGAAAAACTGTCGGAGACGCCTCAGAACACCTAACTTCATAGAAGCTGTTTTAGCAAGAGATGAGATGTGAAGTTTCCAGTTAAGATTATGAGCAAAGGACAGACCGAGGATATTCATTGTGGAAGAGGGAGACAGTTGAGTGTCATTGAAGAAGAGGGGATAGTTGTCTGGAAGGTTGTGTCGAGTTGATAGATGGAGGAATTGAGTTTTTGAGGCATTGAAAACTACTAGATTTTCTCTGCCCCAATCGGAAATCTTAGAAAGATCGGAAGTCAGGCGTTCCGTGGCGTCCCGCGTGATCTGTTGATTTCCTGAAGGGTTGGACGTCTCTGAAAGAACGTGGAAAGATGTAGGGTGGTATCATCAGCGTAGGAGTGGATAGGGCAAGAAGTTTGGTTAAGAAGGTCATTAATGAATAATAGAAAGAGAGTGGGGTGACAGGACAGAACCCTGAGGAACACCACTATTAATAGGTTTAGGAGAAGAACAGTAGCTGTCTACCATAGCAGCAATAGAGCGGTCGGAAAGGAAACTTGAGATAAAGTTGCAGAGAGAAGGATAGATGCTATAGGAGGGCAGTTTTGAAATCAAAGCTTTATGCCAGACTCTATCAAAAGCTTTTGATATGTCTAACGCTACTGCAAAAGTTTCACCAAAGTCTCTATAAGAGGATGACCAAGACTCAGTAAGGAAAGCCAGAAAATCACCAGTAGAGCGACCTTGATGGAAGCCATACTGGCGATCAGACAGAAGATTGTGAAGTGACAGATGTTTGAGAATCTTCCTATTCAGGATAGATTAAAAAACTTTAGACAAGCAAGAGATTAAAGCTATAGGATGGTAGTTTGAGGGGTTAGAACGGTCACCCTTTTTAGGAACAGGAAGGAAAGGTAGAAGTCGATAGACAAAGTTGGAAGAGTTTGGCCAAGCAAGGTGCAAGCATGGAAGCACAGTTTTTGAGAACAATAGGAGGGACCCCATCAGATCCATAAGCATTCCAAGGGTTTAGGCCAGCAAGGGCATGGAAAACATCATTACAAAGAATTTTGATTGTAGACATGAAATAGTCAGAGGAGGAGGAGAGGGAGGGACAAGCCCAGAATCGTCCAAGGTGGAGTTGTGAGCAAAGGTTTGAGAAGAGTTCAGCTTTAGAGACAGAAGAGATGGCAGTGGTGCCATCAGGATGAAATAAAGGAGGGAAAGATGAAGAAGTGAAGTTATATGAGATGTTTTTGGCTAGATGCCAGAAGTCACGAGGAGAGTTTGAGTTTGAAAGATTTTGACATTTCCTATTTATGAAAGAGTGTTTGGCAAGTTGAAGAACAGACTTGGCATGATTCCGGGCAGAGATATAAAGTGCATGAGATTCAGGAGATGGAAGGCTCAAGTACCTTTTGTGGGCAACCTCTCTATCATGTATAGCACGAGAACAGACTGAGTTAAACCAAGGTTTAGAAGGTTTAGGTTGAGAAAAGAATGAGGAATGTACGCCTCCATGCCAGACACTAACACCCCTGTTATGCGTTCAGCACAAAGAGATGGATCTCTGACACGGAAGCAATAATCATTCCAGGGAAAATCAGCATAATACCTCCTCAGGTCCCCCCAAACGCCAGGGGCACCTTCGCTTTGGGGATCCTGCGGAGGATTGGAGAAATAGGACAAGATACAGAAAT